>NW_019524138.1:1254-26442 GCF_002814215.2 Seriola lalandi dorsalis
GAACCAGGTGTCTTGGTACAGAGTGACCATCGGTCCTCCGCTGTCGCCCTCACAGGCGTCCATGCTCTGTCCGAGGAACCCGGCGCAGAGGACGTTGTCGGAGACGTTGTTGAACATCTGCTGGGTGCAGACGCTGCGGCTGACCAGCGGGATCTTGATGACGTTGAGCGCAGAGCTGAACGTTTTGCTTTCCACGTCAGTATTGCCCCAGCCGGTCACCACGGTCATAGTGCCGTTGAGGTGGAGCACGCGTTCGGCCATCTCGCGTCCTGGCAGGCAAACGGGGAGGATGTACTCAGAGTACGGGGCGGGGGTCTCCAGACGCAGTAGGGCGATGTCGTTGTCCACCGTCCTGCTGTCGTAGTTTGGGTGTTTGAAGTACTTGATGACCTTCAGGGTCACCTCGGTGCCTTCATTTCTCCGACGCTCGTAGTCACCTGAAGACACAGATCAGGTTTCTCCAGGATGAGTCACCTGAGGTGGTAAGTGACTGACTGCTGTCACCACTCAGCTCCGACTGATTACTGAGAAGTGACTGGCAATGACTCACCTGCTGAGCTCAGTTACACCTTCGCCTTGGATTTCCTGACACTTGGTTTATAACATGAAAGTGTAATAATAACCTCTGATGTTTGATACCCTGCAGGAAACCTGGACCATCTAGTTCTGCTACATCTACTCCATAGACATGTGGACATTTGTTCCCCCCATGAAGACGTATTTTATATTATTACAGCTGTGTTTTACTGTATTGTAATCCACTGTTTATACAGCAGCCTCCACTGATGGGAGGAGTCAGAATTAAATTGTGTTAGCAGGGTTTTAACTACGACGGAGTATTAGGCAAGTATTAGGAAAAAAAATACATTTTGAGAATGAAGTCATAGTATTACAAGAAAAAGTTGTAATATTACAAGGGTTACAATTAAAAATGTAAAATATTGAGAGAAAAAAACATAATTTTTAAGAATATCACATCAATCAAACAGGTGAAAGGACAGTCAGCTGCTGTTTGTCTGACAATAGAACAGACTCAGTTTCTTCACAATCTTTCCAATATCCTGATGATGATGATGATGAGCCAAAAGATGAAGGTTTTCCTTATTAGTGAAACCTAAAGTAGAGCTTCACTCGATGCTTCACGTTCCTCATTTTAAAGCTTCTGATATTTCCCTTGAAAACAACATGGAAACTAAAAATACAACTTTGTTTTTGTGATATTATGACTTTTTCCTCACGATTTCAAAATGTTTCTCCCTCAGTGTGGCCCCCTAATACTCCGTCGCCCTCAACCGAGATTCAGCAGTTAAAAACGGTGAAACACAAGCTCCTTTGTGGCTGGATGTGGAATTGGGACACAGCTCTTGAGGTGGTGTTATGTTTGTATGAGACTCACTGAACAACAGAAATAAACCTCTCGATGATATCTGGGTTTCTGCAGGTTTCACCAAGTTAAATTTAGAATGAAATTCAACCTTCCTGCAGCTCGATCCACCGTCACAACGAAACATTAATGCTGACAGCGTTCGAGAGAAAATGCTTTTTGTAAATCAAATTTGAGACTTTGTGATACCTTCTAAACTGAAACTGAATTCATTCCAGTTTTCCAGACTTGCAGATACTCTGAACAATGTCACAAGTTCTTTTAGTTTATGGGCGTTCGTGTATGTGCAGGGCGAGAACTCACCGAGTCGTACTCTGAATTTCAGGTTGTTTTCGAGGCAGTGAGCGGCTGTCAGGACCCAGCTCTCGTCGATGAGGACGCCTCCACAGCTAAATTGTCCTCTGGGGTTCAGCAACAGCACCTGCACACAAACGGCTGCAGTGTTCATTTGTGGAGTTTGTGTGTGAGAAATGAAAACACCTGCAGCTGCTGTTTTCAATGGAAGGTGACATGGTGATATCGTGACTCCTGACTGTTTCTGTCTGTGTGAGGTGTGTGTGCAGCTGGTGGTTAAATGATCCGGCGTGACGGGACTCGGCCGCTGTGTCGTGTTGCAGGTGAATTTTCCACAGTGTTTACAGCTCAGAGAAGCAGTGACAGTTAAACTCTTGTTACCTGCCAGGGGCTCTCTCCCTTCTTTCCCACCTCCCCTCCCACCATCCACGGCAGCAGACCAACCATCGGTTTTGTGTACGACGACCGGCCGATCAACAGCTGACCACAGGACGAGGTACCTGTAGGGAAAAAGGAGAAAGTGAGAGAGAGAGAGAGATACAGGGGTCCTCTCCAGTGTTGATATTTCCAGAGCCCAGTGATTCTACGAGATATTTATGACCCTCTTTGTGTCTTTAGTGGGCAGCTCACAGCAGAGGGATGACGAGCAACAAATGTCCCGTCTGGACTCAAACAACACCACAGGGTTTAATAAACACTGAGAGTATCAGTGTGTCTCTGTGTCCAACGTCAGAGTGAAACATCATTAAATCCCTGCAGTTCATGTGGAGCAGATTGTCTATGGTCTGTTTCTAGACTGTTTCTATTTCACTGCAGCTTTAAACTAGAGCTGAGCAGATGAAACAACGTCGTGCAGCATCACAACCTCCGCCGAGGATGTGACAGTCCAAATATTTCAACACGTGGAAATAAATCTGATATTTGTAGACGCTTCAACACCACAACAGTGTCTTATTCCTGTGCACGACTTCAGTAACTGGTGCACACAGAATACTGTAAGTGCTAATTTGTGTGCAGAATGTAAATAATGTAAGAGCACAAATTAAGTATTTAATGTTTAATTTCCTGTTCTTTTAATTTGAACATGTTCATGCTGTTCTTCTTTCTTTTTTCAGTTTTTATGGCGTTATGTGAAACACTGAATCACCTCTGTCTGAGATGCACATGAGTTCCGCACTGTTAAGACTTTGTGCAGGTGGATTATCTGACGTGAGCGCCGACTAAAGAAATAACCTTGGTGCTGGATTTATCAGGTGACAGGTTGATTGGTTGGAGGCTGAGTTGAAACTAGACTTGTTGAAAGTGGTTTCAACATTCAGATGAGTAAATGTTGCTCAGCTCAGCTGTCGTCTACAGAGCTGGTGAATAAACCAATCATCATTTATTCTCTCACCTTTTGGCAGACACTTCCTGGAGTTGTTGTGCAGTCTGTATCCGCCCACACAGCTGCAGCTCCTCGCCAGACCGTCCTCGCTCTCCGTGCAGTCGTGGTCGCAGCCGCCGTTCTCCACAGAGCAGTTAGTGGCTGTGAGAACTGAGCCACAGGTGACAGAGTGTTACCTCAACTAAACAACATGTTTACATTTACATTAACATTGACCTTAATTATTTACAGTAACTAACAGATTTGAGCTTCATATCTCAATAATAAAATATCACATGTTGCTCATCTGAAGACATCACCTTCAGCTCAGGGAAATTATAAATGTTACAGTCAAAACCATTAAATCGACAATCAAGAAAATAATCAGCAGATTAATCAATAATGAAAATAATTGTTAGTTGGGATTTTTATAACGAGTGGAAAAAGGTTTCAGATGATTTTTTGTCAGTGAGAGTTAATTCATTTTTATTCTATTATTTGTTTTTATTTTTATGCTACTTCTTGATCTGTTTTCTATTTTGTAATTTTTCTTTTTCTTTTCACTCGTTTTTGAAACATATAAATAAAGGATAATATTAGAATTATCTTGATATAATTTGAAAACCTGTTTTCTTTCGTTACATGTATCATAATAATGGTATAAAAAGTTTGAACTATGATGAAGTTGAGCTGATCAAAAACACCAGAACACAACATTGTGCATTAGCAGCATCGTCTGGTATTTACCGTTTAAAAGTGACTTGATGACAAAGAACTTTATTTAAACTCAAATGACAAACATCAGGAATCTTCATAAACCGTTTTACGAGCTTCAGCCGTCGAGTTTCTGTCTCTTTCCTTTTATTTTATTAGCTTTTATTAGCTTGAGGTGTTTTAACCAGAGAGAATATAATTAGGATTTAAAACCTCAATACATTCGCCTGCATGAACACAAGAGGTAAGAAACCACACACACACACACACACACACACACACACACACACACACACACACAGACTCACGGTGGTCGCAGTATCTTCCCTCATACCCGCTGTTGCACCGGCAGGCGTAGCCTTGGTACTGATCCACACAGGTTCCATGAACACACATGTTGGAGTTGCACTGGTTCCCATCTAAAACACATTCAGAACAACATGAAACACGTTTCCCATAATGCTCTACAGGCGCCGCAAGAAATCAGCTGATAAATGATATAGATTCACAGTCTCTGGACATTTTGACACTAATTCTACTTGTTTAGTCACAAATGTTTCTGCTGCGTTCACATCAGATATCAATGCTCCCATCACCCGCCCGCTTCACCACTGACACTTCCATCCAAATAAAACCCAGTATTTACACTTCAGCTCCTTTTATAACAGCTGTTTGTTTCCGTCCGGTTTCACTTGGTAACAGCAGCTGACTGAAGCTGTTTATCTGCATGACGACGATTAGCACCAGGGCTAACCACTGTGGAGTGACGTGAAGTTCTGAATTCATGAGGTCATTTTAAAGTGACATCCTGCCTATTATCTTTTGTGTTCCGTTAATTATCTGCTGACAATAACCTGTGATTTAAGAACGTTAGATGAGAGATGGAAGCCTAAAGTTTAGAGTTTAGGAAAGTTTAAAGTTATATTTCCATTCAGATGTTAAAACTAGAATCATCTCCTTGCAGTTATCTGCCTCCGCCACTCAGACTAGTTCCAGGTTACATCCTATATGTTTTCTTATTATTTGCATAACTTAAATAGTTTCCTGTGTCCACACATTTATTGTTTGGTCAGACAGACAACCATGAGAGGCAGCAGGACACTGATACCGGTGAAACGGGTCCCGCAGCATCAGCCTTTAAAACTTCTCTCTTCTCTTTACTCATATGGAAACTTTACACTAGCATCAAGAGCACAACAACATACTGTGGCCGTTTCTGGTGATTCCATATAAGTTTTTCATGCTAAACCGTGTTAAATCAGTTGGCTGGAAACAGACCTGATGATGTGTATCTTACAGTAGATGCTTCAGTGTTTCATACTGAGGAAGAAGCTTTTTCTTACCTGTGTAAACCGTCCAGAACTCCAGCTGCAAACACACAGAGCAACAAGTCAGAGATAAAGCTGGTAAACTTGACTTCAGGAGTCGAGATGTCCGACTGTGACACTGTAACAACCTGAACATGAATGTGTCGAGAGAAATTAGTAGGTGATGTCCATAAAAGTGGCCGTTCGCTGTGATTGTGTAATAAAGGAGTGAACTGCTGGTGATTTGTTTTCTTAAATACAAAGTACAAATACTTCACACTCCTGCTGATAATATTCAGACTCTTGAAAGGTGCTGGAGACGGATCCTCCATCCCAGCAGTGAGCAGAACATTAAAGCTCCTCCAGTGTAAAGGTCTGTGTCCATGTGTAGTGTGATTATAGATTATAGATCAGCTCTAGCTTCTATATTAATACTGTGAAAGTATCAAAGCCTCAGTCCACAGAGAAATGCACACAGCCTGTATTCAGAAACTGAGCCTTAAAACCAGCCGTCAGGACTTCTGGAACTTTGTGATGTCACAACAAAGCAGTCACCAAGCCCCGCCCACCTGGACCCACCATCCAAACCTTGCAGGATTTGGTTTCTCTGAGTGTTTTTACCTGAAATCTATCAGATAAAACCTTTGATATGCTCTGGAAAATGGTCAAAGACAACACAAAAGAACATGTATGAAATGTTTGAGAGACATAGAAACACTCAACATCTTACTGTGGCTTCCCTGGTTTCGAAAATCTCTCTGGCTTCTTCAAAGTCACACCTTTCCTCCACACATTCGCGCTCCTTGGAGGCGGGTTTCAGCTCCTCCAGGAAGGAGTTCGCCCGACGGGACCGGAGCAGCATGTGAGCCTCCGGAGGGTCAGAGAACACTGAAGAAGACAGAGGACTAATGTTATATCATAAACCTCATCCAGATTAGAAAACAACACAGTGTATTCTTCTCTTCGTGAGGTTGGTTTTGGTTTGACGGGTCCAGGTTCTGAGATTTCTGTCTCTTACAGTTCTGCCTTTACCTCAGTACAGTGGAGGTGAAAAGTATTTAGTTAGTGGTGTTGAAAAATGACATTTCTAAACTTTAAGAGCAGCATCTTTTTCCAGTTCTGCCCAGCTCCAATGTGCTGAGGTAGAAATCTCAGAGACAAATCTCTGAAAGCCTGGAGAGACAAAACCAAAACTACTGACGACACAAGAGGAAAGTGATAAAATCTTTGTTTGGTTTTTGGATGAACTTGCCACTTAACTGAAATAAATTGTTTGCATTTTGAATAAATCGTTAGACTGGTTACTGTTTTACCATGAGAATATTAATATGATTACCACAGAAAATAAGAGCATTGCTACAGCTACAATTATTAACAAAGTACATGAGTTTATTCACATGAAGGAATTAATGATGATGAATGAATGAATTAATGGAGGTCTGGAACATTTGTACTGAACATTTCCATCTTGCTTTTACTGTCTGCGGCAGGATAGAAAACAAATATGAGACCGTGTTTTTAAGGGAACTGAAATCAGCTTTTAAAGAGCTGCAGACACTCTGCAACAAGAACTGTGAATATCTCAAACAGAGGTCGTGCACGGTGGGCCCGTGCACACCCACCTGAGACACTGAGCACTGAAGCTGACCACAGAGCGACGATGACGGACACGCAGAGCACGAGGCGGGACATGATGTCAGGCGTCCCTGCAGCCAACGGGATGAGACAGACATGAGACAACTTCTTATCTCCTCAGTGTTTATGTTTACCCAGTGTCTCCAGTAATACAAACATTAATATTCATAATCCACAGCTGAGCGATGGTGCGGAGGCTCGTGTGACTTACCAAATGAAAGCTGGTTAAGAAGATGAATTCTGGAGGAGCTGGAGGCGAGACAGAAGAACAAAATCACAACCACATCACGTTCAGAATTTCCTTCTCACTGCTTTAAATGTTTGCAATAATCCCTCTGTAGCCTCAGTCAAACATTTCAACACTATTGATCATTTTCAGCTGAATCCGCAGAGGCCCCCTGAACTGACACACAGCAGGAGACAGACCTTGTTTGAACCTGTACGACCTTTGACCCCTGTTCAGCTCACGGCAGCGCCCGGAGCGGGGGCCGAGACAACGTCCTAAAAACTGTCATAACACCATGAAACAAAGACACAAAACAATGAGTGGATCTCTCAGACGGAGGAGTGTTTTTGTACTTACGTGAGAAGAATCGAAGCGGTGGACAGAGATGACAGTTCGCTCTGTTTCTACTGTTAATAACTAACTACCAGTGTTTACTGAGAGTCCACAGTCTGCAGCCGAACACTGTCTGCCAACACACAAACACAACCTCCACCCACTCACCTCTGCAACAGAGCAGAGCCCCGTTCCCCAAAAGCTGCTATTTTTATTACATTTTCAGTGTTTCTGCTCATTCACACCAGACGTGCGACGGATAAAAACACAACAGTCCACGGCAGAAAAAACTGCATTGATCTGGACATTATTCAAATCAAGTTAGTTTTATTTATACAGCCCCGTAGAGCATACGACACCCTCCGTCCTCAGAGCCTTGATTCAGAAAAAACAAAAAAGTAGAAACCTCGTGAAGAGCCACAGAGGAGGGATCCTCTTCCAGGATGACAATATAACAGATATATTTAAAGAGACACAGTGAAGTATACAACCTGATAACATTACAGTATTTTTAATAATTAACGTCCAAATTTATCCAATCGAATGTGATTTAGGGCGACTGGATTAAACCCTCCCTTCATATAGAACCAGTCCAGGCTGTGGCTCATAGGTTCAGTAGACGGTAGCAGTCACTCACAGATAAATAGTCCTTGTTTAATGTGGAGCCCCACATTGATGAGAGAGGTCAGAGGAGAATGAACAGACTGACTGAAGCTGACAGAAAAGCTTCAGAGCGAACAACACGTCCAACCCACAACAGCAGGTTCCACTTCCTGTCACCAAGAACAGAAACTTGAGTCTCACCAACACAGGACAGGTGAAGACCTGGTCTGATGGATGTGGATCTGTGCTCAGGCAGCAGATGGTATAGCAAGAGTTTGAATCCATGGACCAACCTTCCTTGTGTCAACAGTCCAGGCTGGTGGTGGTGGTGTGATGGTGTGGGGAATGTTTTCTTCTTAATACCAAACAATCAATCAATCAATCAATCAATCAATCATGATCTTAATGTCTCAGTCTCTCTGAGTATTGTTGCTGATCATGTTCATCCCTTCATGGCCACAGTTCACCATCTTCTAATGGCTCCTTCCTGCAGGATCATGCTCCATGTCACAAACTGGTTTCATCAACATGACAGTGAGTTCAGTGAACTTCAGTCAAGCAGGAATGCCGGTCTTGTTGTTCTCCTGCTGTGAACTCCCAAAGATCGAGCAGGTACAGGTGTGAAACCCGGGCCGGCCTCTGGGGTGTCGCTGAGCAACGGCGGCTATGGAAACCAGGACACATATTAAGGTTAACTATTCATCTCCTTGTCTTCTTTTGTGCCTCAGCCTTGTTCCCTTGGCTCAATTTACTTTTGTGTCCTCAAGTGTTTTGATTTTTTCAGAATAAAAGCTGGCCTGTGAACATAAAGGAACTGTCTCTGGTTCCACGGGTGACTCTGCAATGAGGTGACTGATTTGGAAGGTGGCGAGGGAGGGCGCGGTCTTTCCAAGCATGACTCTCTTGTGATGGTGAGCTGGTCTGAGAACTGGCTGTTCAGACCAGTTTCCTGTTTGTCCCCTTTACTTCCATCAACTGTTTTCTATAGATGGGATTTCCTCTTTTTGTCTTTTTCTCTGCAGAGTGAAGTTTGACTGATACAGATGCCAATGCACAGTCAATGCTTCGAGGCAATAACAGTGGATCATTTATGTTTACGATAAACTTCTTCTCTTACAACTTGCAAAAAACTCCCAACAAACAAATAAAATGTCCTGATACAGAAAATGTACCTTAATCAAGGTTGATAAAATTACGCAATTACAAAGCACTAAAACAAAAACACCACAATCTCTCAGAATTTCTTTGCCTGTGACCCATGAATCCAACAATTAAAATGTTGTCATTTCATTTTAGAATAATTTTAGTTCTCAGATTGTTTGTGACATCTTCAAATGTCTTGTTTTGTCTGACCAATGGTCCAAAATTCAAAGACCTTCAGTTTACTGTGAAAATCTTCACATTGGACTTTTACGATTAATTAATTAGCAAAATTTTCATATATGCCGTAAATGTAAGAATTCAACCAGGGGTCTTTGAAGTTATATGTTAAGGGGTACTACCAGATACCCCAACAATGTATGGTTTTACTTCTTGGAGCTATTTCTTGGCGACCAACAGCCAGACATAGTGACTTCTCTGAATTAGAATTGAACTGATAAACTGTTTTGTCTCATCTTTACCCAATTTTAATTTCTCAGTAGATGAGTTGCTGCCTGAAAATGGCGACTGAGGAGCATCGTCAGTCACAGCAGCAACAGTGAGCCGTCTGATCTGTTTACAGTCTGGGCTTCTTATTGCATATCGACACCAGAAGTCACAAAGAAAAGACAAGAAGCTGAGAGAAAAAGGAGACGGAGAGATGGAGGCGAAGACAGGAAAGTCCTCAAATACTTCAGCAGTAGACCTGTCTGGATTCAAGACTTTACTGAAGATGCAGGAAGCATCAGAAACTGAAGTGACAAAGTGTAAACTTTATGTTTGACAGGATCAGGTGGATGAGTATCATGTTACACTGGTTTGTCAGAGTTTAGGTCTTGTAAGAGTCCAGTTTTAAATTTCAGCCAACAAGTGTTGTCCTGTGTGCGCTTGTTTTTTCTCATGTTTGTAATTTGTTTTGTATCCAGATAATCCCATGAGGTGCTGTTACAGAGTGGATTGTCCTCTGCTGTTAAATGTGCTAGAAAATAAAAGTAGGCTGCTTATTGTGAAGGATTAGATTACAGTATTGTTGAGCAGCTTCTTGTACCAACTGAGCTGCTTGTTTACAGAATGCACACAAAGAACTCCCTCCCTCACCGAATCATTTTTGGAAACACTTTTGTTTCCTGTTCTTTCAACTTGTTTCCAACACAAATCTATTCCCAAACAATGTCATGGAAGTTGGTGTCAACAAAAAGACAGAAAGAGGCAGGTTTCTATGAAAAATAAAACCCGAAAATTCTTCCAACATCCTACTTGCCGATTGTTGGATCAGTGCAGTGGTGGAGATGGAGACGACGGATGCCTTCAATAAACTGATTGTGAAACAGTTTTAGATTTGTATCCGAGGACACATCATTTTCCCCATTAAGCACTTAGGTGTAAGTATATGTGTATATGAAATCATTAGTACTGCTTTCTTTCTTTTATTATTTTTGTCCTTCTTTTATATCTTAAAGAACAAAATCAATCAATTTAGATTTTTGTTCAAAAAGTTGATAAAACATGTTACTTTACTTTCTGCTGTTTTTGTTTTCATTGTGTATCTTTTCATATGAGGAGTCATTTAATTTATTTTCTAATTCCTTATATTTGGCTCATTTTGGCTTTTCTTGTTTTATTGAAAATATTTGAATAACATCAATAACATCATGGATGTAATGACAGTCTCTTGAGGATAGAAGAAATAGCAGTTATTGAACAGAGGGGGTGACTGCTGCAGGGCGGATTTTTAAATTTCATGCCCTAATATATCCAGCTTTAAATGAGGAAATAGGTTATAAGCCCTTCTCATAAACAACTTTCAAAATCATCCTTACTCATGGGACTATATTGTGTTGAGTGATATGACTTGCAATGTCTGGAACAAGGTTTTCTTGTTGCAGATTTAAGATTTCAGAGGCTGTGAATCAACAGCACTGACGCAAAATCCTGGACTCTGAAAAACCAAACTGATCGAAACAAACGATGAACCGCATCAGACAAAGTACTCCACAGATTTTAGAGGAACCGTGAGTAAAGACGAGCTGTGGAAAGACTGAAGAGGGAATCTTGTTTTATGAAAGGATGCGAGAAAAAGGAGGGTGGAGAATGATGGAGAGATAAATAGAGAGGCGTCTCTTCTTTCTGCTCTGAATATATTTTTGCTGTTTCATGGTGAGGAAGGTCACATCGCAGGCAGAGGGCCCAGTTCTTCCTAAGCAAGACAATGAAGACGCACCTCCCCTCCCTCCCACTCTTCCCCCCCGGCCCTCAGCCTTTGTCTGCTGGCCCGGCAGGTGAGACGGACCCTGAATGAAGTTTTGTTTTGGGCGAGGCTTATAAATGGATCAAAGCCTCCTCGATCCTGCTCATCTTCCCACAAATCCCTTTCCAGACGATGCTGCGCGACTCGGACGGAGCGGTGAGTTTTTCCTAAAACGCCTGTAAGGATGTTGTTTTCCTGTCTGCGAGCAGTTTAGGTCGGCTGGAATTTTATCCTGTTTAGTTTTTTAAACCCAATAAAACATTTTTTTATTAAGACGTTAGACACATGTTGTCAATCCACAGCTCCTTTAAAACATCTTGTCTTAATGCTTCTTAGCTTCTTAATGATAAGATGAGGTTCAATTTAGAAAATGATTTGATATTTGTCGTATCTATTACATGAGTGGATGATGCGTTCGCTGTGTATTGGCCCCCAAAAAGTACATAGTCCTTTCTACATGATTCTTTATCCACCTTTAGGAGCAGAACAGCTTCAGTAGCATTACCTCTTCCCTCTCGACCGGAGGAGGGCCGACCCTGATTTGCATGAAGCCAGGAAAACAAAGAGGCTTGCAATCAGATTTATGATTTGGGCAACAAAGAAAAAAATATGTGGCTAAATGTACAGTAAAATGGAGGGGTATTAAATCTCATCTGGTCTTGGATATGAGACACTTGAAATGGAGTCAGTGCCACACTTCAGCACAGACACTTGATTCTGGAGAATACCTGAGAAAAACATATTTCTGTTAGAAACAGCTTGAATTCATTTCACTTAAGTTAAAAAACTTTATGGAAATAAGCACAAACAGACTGATGCAGATTTTCCCAGTGTAATTCTCTTATACTCTCATCATCCTCTTCTTCCTCCAGATGTTGAGGCTGCTGGGACTCCTCGTCCTGTCCTCCCTCTGCTCAGCCATGCTGCGACGAAACCCTGCCAAAATGGAGTCCAGTGAAGAGGACGGCTCCACCTCGGACCCCAACACCTTCCACTGGTCTGGCTCAGATGAGGGGGGGCCTTCTGAGTCATCGGAGGAAACGTCTAACTGGTCACCTGTCTCTCGCAGCGGCCCCCTGCCGATGCCCCCCGCACAACCATGGCCACCCAGCGGCAACATGACCGGTGACCCCCACAAGCTCCGGATGCTGGACGAAACCAACCAGATGACGCCGCTCATGCCTGATACATCGATCTGCGACATGCTGCTGAACGCAGCGGTACCACCGCCTATGGACCAGATTCCATTTTTCTGCATCTGTTCGCACTGTAAAGGCACCATGGGACCCAAAGGAGATCGTGGAGACCGGGGTCCTCCAGGCATGCAGACCACTTTAAATCACAAGTTTGAATGTTAAAATGTAAAAGAAAAGAAAACAAAAACTGACCAGACTGTAATCTTTGATCAGGTAAACCTGGGAGTCCTGGGAGAAGAGGAATGATGGGGTTCAAAGGTCGAGCAGGATTCACAGGCCCTCAGGGGATGAAGGGTGAGTTACTCATCACTGCACTGGTAATGACAACAAACATAACAAAATTTCAGTCCCGCTATTGACCTGTTCACCTCGAGGCTAGCTTTACATTGGACTCAGCTCTGTCATTGCAGAGGGTCCACTGATAACATCGATAACACCATAAACAAGCCTGGAAGCAGGGGGAAACTCCAATCCTAACACCATCCCTACAGAAGAAAATAAACCATAAACCTTCAACCACTCCAGAAATGTCTGATTTTATCCATGTCCTTCTCTGACTCTGGATAAAACAGCAAGCAATGTTAAACTTTGCTTTAAAAGCCACTGTGTGTAGAATTATTGTGTGATTATAGCATCTTTCAAATCATGTGTATGTGTAAGTAAGAACAATCAAAAATTGTTTCAGTCTCTGTGTCTGCTTGTCTTCGCTACTGTGGGAGTAGAGAAGATTTCTGCAAGTCTGACAGTTGATGATAACATCAGGTGTCGCCAAAGAAAGAAAAAATTTTAAATCCTCCATAAAGTGGCTTTGAATTGAACCATAGGCAATGCAAAGTGGGCTGGCCATGCTTCTATGTAATTTTTTATTTTTATTTTTATTTTTTTTACTTCAACCTGCCTGGGGACTACAGTCGAAAATCAAACTTCAGACACCAACAAAGTCTTTATTTGTTCAGTTTGTGCATCAATGCATCATCAAAACAGGTCAATGGACTTGACCTGTTGGTTTAGTTTAGTGTGTCTTAATACAGGTCACCTCTTGCTTTTCATAATTTCTGTGTTTGTCTGTTGTTACAGGTCAGAAGGGAGACCTGGGGGAGAAAGGGCAGACCGGCCCCGTCGGTTTCACCGGGACAAAGGGCGAGCGAGGCTTGAAAGGTCTGTTGAGATCACTACGTGAAAGATCACTCTATATAAAGGGTCACATGGACGCCATGACCCCACTTACATAAGGATGGCATCATTTGTTACAAACATACATTTTATGATCTAACATTGCTATGGTTAAGGTTTTGGTACTTGGTTAAGGTCAGGGAAAGACTTTGGTCATGGTAAAAAGACCAACTTTTCATGGTAAGAAATGGAGTGAACAGTGGCCTTACTTATCAAAGTCCAAGTCAAGTGTTTTGATGAACCATCCATGCACCAGTATGGTTAAGGTTTGGTTAGGCTGGAGAACAGAAATTACTTGATCAGGGTTAAGAATCATTAGAGGGCCTTTAAGATATTTCCAAAAACAACTGATGAAGACTGTTGTTATTTTTGAGAGAGACAACCTCATCCAGAGATATTCTGAGCAGAGAGGCAGATGCAGTCTGGGCAGATGAGCATGATTCTCCACACATTAAATGAAGAAAAATGTGGGGATCCTTGCGAAGAAAGACAGAAATGTGACACTGATTTTGTGTGGGAGAGTGGGGGAAATGAAGGAGAGAATCAAGAGATTAACACCTCAAGTCCTAGGCAAATTTAAGAATTTATGTCTATAAAAATATACAGAAATTCAATCAGCAACCGCTCCACAAATGTGAGGCCAAAATGAAGAACTTCAGGCTAATAAGTGACATCTGAGAGAATATTGAACTACAATAAGTCTCCTTATTGAAGCACTGAACCATTCCAGCAAAGACCAAGACCAAATCTATGACAATGCATTGTTTCTCTCAAAAGTCTTATATCGATAGTCAAATGTCGCTCCATAATTCAAACTGTCACCAAAAGCAGTCACGTGGTACAGGTGCGAAGCTTCACACATCATCGGTTTAGTCATACGTCTTAAACAATACATGCATTGATACTGACTTAACCAAAAATGTTCAGCTACACTCCACATACTCCTCGAAGCCTTGACCTATTACGCAAGATCACTGCTTGTAACAATGAAACAGTAGATGCTGATGTTGCTGAACCTGTTCGTTAAATTCTCAGCTGCAACTTTGATGATATAGAAATGAAAGAACTCTGCAATACTATCCACTTTAGCCATTTGGTAAGTTTATGCCATCATCAGAAACCTTCTGAAAATGGCAGATGGTCTCATTTGGCGTGGAAAGGGTTAAGGTGCTGAGAGGTTTCATACTAAACCATTTGACTTGATGCTTCAATGTAATGCAAATACTCTTGATGTGTGTTTTTGTGTTTCCAGGGGAGAAAGGGGACCGAGGATTGATAGGGCCCCAGGGTACACAGGGCCCCCAGGGAGAAACCGGGACATGCCCTGCCTCCTGTGAGAGTGTCCAGGGTCCACCAGGTGTACAAGGCCTCCCTGGACCAGCTGGAGCCCGTGGCTTACCTGGGGTCAAGGGAGATGTGGGACCCAAAGGTCTTATGGGTGATAAAGGTGACATGGGTACATCTGGTGTCCCCGGGATAAATGGCAAGAAGGGTGATCAAGGTGAGCAGGGGGTATGTGAGTGCAAAGATGGGATGGGCGGCGCTGAGGGGAGACCAGGAGAAAAGGGGGCTAAAGGGGACAAAGGTGACATTGGTGGCCAAGGTTTACAGGGTCGCACTGGGCCAAAAGGTAACCAGGGCATCATTGGTCTCATTGGACCACCTGGTCCCTGCTCCCCGGCCATCCAATCAGCATTCACCGCACTCATCAACCAGTCGTTTCCTACTAGCAACTGGCCCATAGCTTTCCCAATTGTAATTACCAACCAGCAAGGGCACTTCAACCCACTCACTGGCATCTACACAGCTCCTGTCAACGGCACCTATGTCTTCTCCTACAACCTTGCGGTCGCCTTCAGGATGCTTAAAGTTGGCCTGTTCCGTAACCTCTACCCTGTAGTCAGAACAACAGAAGGAAACGACCAAGCCACCACCAGCCAGACTATCGTCCTCCACCTCACTATGGGAGACCAGGTGTGGCTGCAGGTGAAGAATTCTGAGACTAACGGCCTTCACACCGACATTGAGAGCAGCAGCACGTTCTCTGGGTATCTGCTGCACCCTGACTCTTGTGAAATTCCCTTGGGCCGACATCACCTGCAAATGAAGATGTATAAGGAGGGAGACTTTGGCTGGGATGGTCCACGAGGCAACACTACTCCTCTACCATAGTAGGTTTCCAGTCAGTTGCAAAGATATAGATGAAGCATCCACCTGCATCCAATCAAACAGTGTGTATTTATGACTGCAACTTTTAAAGGAGGGGTATTCGAGAAAAGCAGAATCGTCCATTTTTCAGATGGAGGAAAAAAAAAAAAAAAGCCATGCTTGTGACCTGTGACTCAGTGCAAGTCTGTTGATGGGCTCTCCACTTTGGTCCAGACTGAAATATCAACAAATATCGGATCAACATTTGCGGTTTTGGGTGAAATAACTATTGGCTGGATTGCCATGGAATTTAGTTCTGACATTGACATTAAATTTTGTCTAAACTAAAGCTAAACTAAGACTGTGAACATGGTAAATACACCTGCTTAATTTTCACCTTAAAATACAAACACTAATTTCTTAAAACACTCTTGAAACTATATCGCTTCTATCTGAAACATATTTTTATTTCGTTTTAATGTTTTGTGTTTTATGTGCGTTAAACTCAAATCAGCAGTACTGACGTTCTGGAAACCAAACAACTTGGAGAAACTACAAGTCAGAAGAAACTAACAATAAATATATATGATACAGAAATTGAGGAGGAAAATACCCCCCCTTTAAGTGCGGAGATAAATTCACTCATGATTCAACACTACCTGAAATATAAAAATGACTTATACGTGCCAGCTTGAAATCTGCATTTGATCATGCACTTACTATAATAAATGTTTAGATTGCTGAGCTGGCCGCAGACTTTTTCAGTTGGCTTTAGAGGTTCAGATCTGCTCTAATGGTAAATGTTTTAAAAGCACTTTGCATCCACAGAGTAAATTTATTTTTATCCTATTTTTAACTCAGTTTGCTGCAGCTTAGTCTTAGAGCCTTTATCACTTTGCCTTATCAAATGTTGATGCATAAAAAGAAAAGACTATTAAATTGCAACCAAAGCGGCTGCTTCTATCATGAGTCCACTGACATTTTATTTTACCCATTTTATTTCAGACAAAAGCGACAGTGTCTGAAGTAGAGTTTGACAAACATGCACTTCCTGCTGTTTCCAGTGTGGATGGATGGATGGATGGCAGATCAGGCAATATATGAATATTTCGTTTTCTCAGAGTCAGGGTTGGTGAAGTTTTGATTAATACATATATAAATTAGCACTGCTAGAAACAGCTTTACAGTCCCAAGAGGCCAAGGAAATACTATCAAAAATAATTATTTGTAAGACTTAAAAGTTTTTACACTACTTGACTGTGGGAACTACTTCTGAGTGGAACCTGCAGGCACTGATGGCCTGTTTAAAGCTCATATATAGCAGATCAGTTATCTCTACAATCTCTGAGTAATGGTGGCAAGTGCAATGTTTTGTAAATGTCGAAGGTGGAACGAAATGGAAAACCTGGTCGCCATTCTCATGCCTGACTTGTGATGCTCTCATATGTGAATCAGCGCCCTGCATTAGAGTAAAATTGGTTTGTTGAGACAAAGGTTTGATTAGTTGAAGAGGTTTAAACGGAGAAGGAGCAGGTGAGCAGGTGATGGAGGACGCTGTAAAGGAACCAATATGTGGAGCAACAAAGACGCGTACAGGTAGGGCTGTTTAAAGAACGATGGGAAGTATCACAACCAAAAACAAAAACAGAAATGTGCCAGTGAACGGAAAGAATTTCACCAATTAAAAAACTGATTTAATGAATTTTACATAACAGTGCAGATACTGAGAGAGACTGCACAGGGAACAAGTGGATTTATTTTATTTATATTGCCTTAAATCTGAAGAATATTTAGTTTTGAAGGCAGAATCCAAGGTCACATGATTTGTTTTTTGATTGATTTGCAGTTATGAAGTTTGCATTTTGGCATCATATGACTATCTGACCAACAAAATCAATAAAAATGGATGAATTTATACAACAATCAATGACATAAAACTCCTTGAGGTAAATTAAAAACATGTTAAAAAGGATGCTGTGATCCTGAATGCTACAGGACACCTTCAGGTGATTCTTGACATGTGATTGGACGATACAGATGGGTATGGAAGAGTCTGATGAAAGGTGGCATAACGGATAAAACACTGTCAGTCCTCAGTGAAGTGTTTTCAGATAACAAGCAGTTGTGTGTCACATATTCATGCCTCAGTTTGCTGTGATCTGTGCATCGTGGTTTTTGTCTGAAATTAAAAATCAACTTTCTCCTGAGGCTTCTGTTTGACAGTTTATCCAGAGGTTTTGATTTTTTTGTACAATTCATACCATATGTGAACATATCCGTGTGTTCTGGGCTCCTGACTCACATTACGGTCCCAAAAATCCTCAAATTGAGAGAAATAAAGAACATAATGGAAGTTTATGTTTGGTAAAATTCTATATTTCCTCCCATTATCCAATCTCACGTGCAGAGCCAAACCAACAATAAATGTCACTTACTAACAAGTACTGTGTGTTTCAAACTCTAACATATCTTATTCCCTTCAGTCATAGTCATACTGTTACACTGGGCGACATGTTCCTTCATCACCATGAACACTCACTGTGGTTTATTCTGCCCTCAGTCCCACAAACACCGTCCTGCTGCCCAAAATACTCACTACAGCACCAAATGTGGATTCATCCGCTGCTGAACGTAGTCCCAAACAAATGCACCATTTCCTCCTGTTTGAGTGACAAGATAAAAACTGGCGTTTTTGGCATATTTACATTTTCAGTAGGATCAAACGTGCTTGAGAGAAAGTGTTGTGAACCGCTGGGGTGAATCTGAACGTGGGTTTGTGAGAGAAACAGTCATAGCCCTTAAAACCTAAAAATTGCATATATCCAAAAAAAAACCGACGATAGATCCATCGTAAAAATGTCCCACGAACTGTCTGTACATCACATGACCTCCAGCCTCAGAAACGACATGACACCAAAACACCGTCTAATGCAAGAATGGATCAAACAGCTTTTATTGTCACAGGTGTTCAAACTGCACAGTCGCACAGAGCTTCACATCTCCTTTAAAAGCCAAATAAAACGCAGCCTTCTATACAAATGTTTCTACGGTAAATCTGAACTCATCAGCTGATTGCAACAACTGACTGTTTCCCCCCAGAGCTGAGCAGAGAAGAAACTCAGCCAGTGCGTTGACGACGGCGTCGTCTGGCATCTGTGTCGGCTGGTTTCAACGCTCATGTGCTCTAATTCTCATTATTTATAAGGAGCTTGTGATTTTGTCCTTTCTGAGAGTAAAGTTGAATGTTTTTTAATAATCATCACATTTTTAAACATTTAAAATTCATAATCCCAGCTCAAATATTATGACACTCCAGCTTCTTTGCCGTCTCCTGCCGTCCATCATTCTCCTGTCGTAGGAAAAGAACAGGTGATGAACGGACTGATGATGTCTCAAGTTACTTCAGATCCGGACATGAGTCAGATACTATGTACGTTACTAAAAGTACAAAAGCACTGAACATTTTCTTTTCAAATTACGTTAAAAGGATCCTTTGGACCATATCTGTGGTTTTGCGTGTTTGCAGGAAACTGTGAGGCAAGAGAAAGTTATAATTCTCTTTTTTTTTTTTTTTCCTCTGCCTCCCACTGACATCACATCAGTGTTTTAAAAAGAGGAAATCCGTCTCACATATTCCTCACTGTTTACAGGCACCATGAACACCGTTGTCCTATATTCCAAGCATACCTTAAAAAGACCAACCTTAATATTTCAGATCGCTCTTCAAAAGGGACGTTGTAATCAAATATTTGTGCCATGTGTTTGTTGCAGAGAATCTGACAGAATTAGAGACACTGCAAGTAGACAGACATGCAATGTAAAACTGTAGGGAGTTGCTGGAGACTTTCTGCCCCTAAATCACTTATTGCAGCTTAATGCTAAATGTCAAGTCTTGTGTTCAGCTCTGTGATGTCAAAATCTACTAAAAGCAATTTTTGTCACAGTCACAACGGAAAAAGCCAATGGTGGAGTTTTCGAGGAAGCTGATCATTTCATCACTGAGTTTCTCGCCTGTTGACTTGTAGGTTTTCACAGTCAGTGCGTCAGCGAGAGACAGTGGTGTGAAGTACATCTGCGAGATGCTGAAACATGCAGAATTACAGACATGGTCCTTTAACTAAATCTCATCTTTTTCTATCACAAACTCTGAGGCGACTCAAACTCCCAGCTGTCTTTGTTTCAGCCGTCGTCACCCTGGTCGACTCTTTCCTCTACTTCTCTTTGGGCGCCATGTCGTCACCACCCGACACGTTTCCCTCTTCGTCCTCGTCATCGGCGACTATCCCCTTCAGGTAGGAGCGCTTGAACTCCTGGAACACCATCTCCTCCTCCAACTCACTACAGACAACAGCAGTGGGAACAGACTTTAAGTTGACTGAAGTCCACACATGACAACTACTTCTACCAATATGTGAGGTGAACTTGAGCAGTGACCTTTGACCAAAACTGCAAACAAATGGTAAAATACTGTGAAGTGGTGGTCATTTTTTTAGAAATGATTTGTTGTTTGATGTTCAGACTCAAGTCACAAAGAAGACACATGTAGAGGTGTTTTAAATTATTTTTCCTGATTGTGCCTCAGAGACCGACTTTTTCTAGGCCATTTTCCTCCGTTAGCTCCTGTCCGTCAAACTGATGGACAGAATATGATTTCTCTGATTTATCCAGGTTGAAGAAACTGGGAATGGAAATACAGAATCAGATAAATAAATAAGTTGGAACCAGAGTCAACTTAAATCGTTTCCTGTTAACTGCCTGAACTTGATCTGATAAAACGTTTTTTTTTTAAAAAAGCAAAAAGGGGCTTGAAGAAACAGGAAATCAAAACACAAACAGAGGAAAGTTGACACTGCAGAAGAAGACACGGGGATATAAACAGGAGCTAACGGAGGAAAATGGCCTAGAAAAAGAGCTGATGAAGTGATAAAAGATCCGGGAACTTGATCCCGTCCCCGAATGAACTGAACAAAAAGCGACGACAGACAGAGGACAGTTAAACAACGTGTCACAATAAAGACAAGAATGTTTGTCCTCAGGCACGAGGGACTGTGATCTGTCCTCGTTCTAAAGAACTAAAGAAACTTCAGATTCTTTTACATATTTATTTCTGTAAGTGGAAAAACCATCTTACCTCTCCTTCACTGTTGGCAGCAGTAAAGACAAAAAAGACAGGAGGGTTTACATTCAGTTTGACTGCTGGTCGACTTTCTCTCACCTGTCTATTAAAATGTGGACTTTTCTATTCTAACTCGATACAGATGTGCACAGCTGCCTCGGATCACACTAACAAACACAGGGAAATGTCCGTGTCCTCACCTGCGTCAGGTTTAGGATGCATCAGTTTAAAGGGAACTTCCAGGCCGACCTCACTGCAAAACAAAAAATTATGTTTCTAGCTGTAACTGTGTTTAATGGATTAATGCATCATTCATCATGATGTGAACAAACACTTCATGGTGATAAATATACACTATTCCCAAAAAATGTAAATTTAAATAATATTTTTTAGTTTCATCTTACGCAATATGATGATTAAAACACAGAAAATTTTAAATATAAATTAACTTTAATTAACTGAAGACTATATCAAGTAATAGTACTGAGCAGCACTAATGAACGTGCACTTACATGCCTTTTCTCTGCTAAACTACATCCTTAGTTGTAGTTTCTTAACTTTCATTTTGCACAAAAGCAATAGAACAACGTAACGTAACCTATTCGAACAGAACAGAGCAGCTACTATTAATGAAACAAGTAGACGTGAACCCACCTTGATCCCATCATCCTGTGAGCGCCGCAGAGACAAAGATGAAAGTCAAAGTTAGAGACAAACAAAATAACAGAGGGAGAACGCGATGCTCAGGAGGCATCGTAGGAAGAATCGTATGGAAAGATATTTTGCTGAATGATCTGAGACGGCTGCACTACTAGTACTTTTGTCTAAAGACGCCTTCGCGCTGTGTGAGCTGTGTGAATGTGAGCAGTCATCCTCAGCAGTTTCACCTGAAGCTCGTAGGAGGTACTTTTATCTTCTACTCCACTACACTTAAAAGACAAATATTGTACTTTTGACTCTTACTTTGAAGCAGGTTTTAGTCAGTGGAATTTATTTTCTTTTATTTTGAAAATGTGATCGACCACACGCTGTTCCAGCCAACTCCTCCACTGTCAGTCACGAACCTGTCAGTGTCCTAACGATGGCGACGTTAGATAAAGATGAGGCAGAAGATTGTTCACCACAGACTGATCTGAAGTCTGTGTTTGAAGCTTTAGAAATAAAGATTCATTTAGTCTGAAATGTTTGCTGAGTTTACCACGACCAAACTTAAAAAAAATAAATATTAACACAATCACTGGCTCCTTTAGTTGATTCAGTTGTGTTTTTGTGTGGAACAAAACAACGTGTTGACATAAAAAAAATCTATATGCAGCAGCTCATTGAAACAGCTTCAGGGAGTTTTCAGGATAATGGCCGAACGTTCTCACCGCAACCTCAAGACGCACACTTCAGCTGCCACAAGGGGAAATACTGAGACTGTACTCAAATTACTTATGAGTTTAAATTTGTTCAAACTTGACTTGTTTTAAACACACACACACACACACACACACACACACACACACACTGACCCTCCAACGATGAGCTTCACCATGACTCTGTATGAAACCATCATGCCCATGACCTCCTTCAACACACCCTCCTTGATGCTGCAAGAGAAGAAAGAGATGATTTAAATGAGAGTCTGGATCTCTCCAACAGAATTTAAAGATGCAGGCTGTGATCATTTGCTCACATGCTCGATGACGCCAGGTTGGTGTCTTCGTGCTTCAGTTTGCCGTCCAGAGCGATGCCCCTCCTCTCCCTGTTGTTGGCCAGCAGAGGCAGCAGCTTGTAGACTTTCTCCAGCGTCCCTCCCGCAGACACTGAATCCCTGAGACATGAGGACGACACAGTCGCACATAAAAACTTCAGCAGGAAACAAAACAAGATGCAATCAACAGCCATTACACAGTGAGCCTCTAAACCTTTAATGTCCTCCTGAGCTGGGAGGAAGGTGTGAGATTTAGACGTGTAATAAACCAGGGAGTTTAGTAGAAACACGATGAGCACAAACAAATTTTATCCTGATCAATCTTCCTTCCATGTAACAAAATAAATAAACATGAACCAAGGAGACTTCTGTAGTTTCCTGCTCAATCTTTATTTAGAGCAATAAAAAGTTTTAAATGGATGACATGTTGCTTTATAAACCTTTATGAATAAATGACAACTATATATATAAAAAAAGGGTTGTAGCATGAAAGTGGAGCACAAAAAGATAAAAGTTAACATTAACACCAGAGCAACAGAGACATTAATTTAAAAGGAAATTAATTTACATTTTTAAACTAGAAGCAGGTGCATGTATTGCTGTTTTCACAGGTTGTTTCTTTGTTGTTACAGATGTAGATCACATGGTCACACATTCATCCCATGCTCTTATAAAAAAAACTAAATTAAATCTCAACTTGGAATCTGTATCAGTGTAATTTACGATACCTTCAAACAAAATCATTGGAGTTTCTGAAAAGCCTTTTAAATGGAAGACATCTCAACACGTCACAACAGGAAAATCGCATGTGTAAAAATGATGATCTAGATGGAGGGTCTTGTTTTGTGCAGGTTGGCTCCATGTGACTTTCCTACTATGACAAGTTAACATGGCCGCTGCGACATAAGCAGAACAACGAAGTAACGAGGGATTCATCCATTAAACACAAAACGCAAAACACATTTTAGAATTAGATCAGACAGAATCTATTATAGAACAGTGACACGTAGACATGTTAAAATCCTCAATGTGGGCAAAATGACCCCAAAGAGTTTATGAGCGTGGCATCACCATCATCATCACCAGTGTTGTCGTACCGTCACATTCACCGTCACTGGTAAAATCTCCACTCCCCATCCACATGTATGGAAATAGTCTGCCAGTGAAAGTGTGTGTTAAGGTGTGTGTGCGTTTGTGTGTCAGCTTGGTCGACCTATCAGACTTCCCTCAGCCACTAACCTGATGAATCCAACTACTATATACAAATAATAATTATTAATGAACTTAGACCCAAGCTGTGATCAGGGTTTCAGGAGGATTCACCAAGTTCATTTTTAATACCACATAGAAAACAGTTTAATAACCGTTTCACCAACGTGTCAATGAAAACCAGCAGGGACAATTATTAATATGACATTTTGTCAGCACTCCGCAGTAACAATAATTCCTCATAATACGGACGATTACTTTAAGATAAGTGATATAAAACGGATCGACTCTGGCTCTTAACTCTGCTGATCTACAGCCACAGAGACGGAGACTGGTAAAATCTTCAAGGTGACATTTTTCACATTCCAAATGTACGGAAACACTCTGTCACTGAAAGTGTTGGTGAAGGTGTGTACATGTGCGTCAGTGTCGGGATCACAAAAAGACAATTTTCCGGCCTCCCAGTCCAGACTCACTCTGATCCTCTGTGGCTTCTTCTTCAGTAGGAAAACACTGGATGGATGTAAAGTGGAGTGAGCTTTGTATTTACCATCAGAGAAACCTACTGTCCACAACCCGGTCCACAAGTGTCCCTTCCTCCTGACAGACTCTGAGAACACACCCAGTTCCCAGTCTGTGCTGTCTCCAACCTCGACGTCCCAGCTGTGAGTCCCAGCGTCGAAGCCTTCAGAGCCCAGGACAGAGCAGCGACAGCACCTCCTCCTCTCTGGATTGTCAGGAAGCTTCTGTCTCTCTCCACATCTCACACTGGTCAGATCCTCAGACAGGATTAGTTCTGGATCAGCAGAGTTTGGGTCCAGAACCACAGGACTGTAGGAGACCAGGTCCTTCATCTTGTTCCAGATGTTGAAGGTCAGGTTGCCCAGATGTTTGGCCTGGTCTACCAGAGCTCCTGAGCCCAGCTGGTGATCCTCCAGCAGGGGGCGCTGCTGGACTCTGTCCACTGCAGCCTTGTAGCTGAGCAGGAATGAGACGTCTTCAGCTCTCAGCTCGTCCTCTGTGGCTCTGACTGTGTCTGAAAGAGCTGCTATCTCTCTGCTCAGAGCCTCCATCTTCTCCTTCATCACCTGACTCTTCTGCTCCTCTTCCTCCCTCAGTGCAGCCATCCTGGCCTCCTCTTCCTCTTCTAGAAACTGGTGAAGCTTCTTAAACTGCTCCTTAATCTGCGTCTCTGTGTGTCGGGCCTGGACCTTAATGTGTTCTGCTGTTTGATCAAACTCCACTTTAACTTGTTTAAGACCCTTTAACTTCTTCTTTAAGGGCTCCAGAGTTTCCTGAAGCTTCTTCTTGTGTTGTGGAGCAGCTTCATTGATGGGTCTGAATCTGTGGTCGGTGTGTGTTTCTGAGTCTCTGCAGACGAGACACACTGGCTGCTGATGGTC
>NW_019524138.1:27031-31366 GCF_002814215.2 Seriola lalandi dorsalis
TGAATTCCTTCATCATGCGACTGAACACATGGACGAACAGACAAAAACTCACTGCGATGTCATAACCAAACATCTGTTTGTAATGTTGTGAAATGTTGTGTGTGCTGACCATTACCCATACTCCTCGATGGCCACAGATTTGACGTAGATGTCATTGGAGTACAAGACCACTGTGGAGACCTGATCCACTGAGGGAGACAAGAGGAGACACGTAGACCACATTTAACACCAGTTCTGATCCTGCACCGGCTTCATGCAAAATGTCACACATGTCACAGCGTCATGTTTACCAGAGACGATGATGTTCTTGATGTTTTTGCTGGAGCTGTTCGTGACGTTGACGTGCACCTTGATGACTTCGCCATGGTAGTAAAGCTAAAAACAAGGTCAGAGAAACATCTATTAACATATTATCTTTTACTACTGGTCACGATGAGCGCAGGTATGTTCCTGTTTACAAGCTACAACCATCAAGATAATGAGCTGATCAAAGTCAAGTGCTTTTAAATGGAGACAAAAACCCAGATGTTATACAGAGTTATACAAGAGTGTTTATCAAAGCAGCTTTTCCAGGGATTATCACGTAGAACTGATGATCTGAATCACGTCATCTCAGCTGTTTTCTATCAGACCACAACGTCTCACGTTTCTGTGCACAGGCACGATGTGCAGCAGCCGTGAAGAGTGTGATCCAGTAGCTGGTTTCGAAAAAGGTTAAACTTCGATTAATATGAAGCAACCCACCTCTTTGTCCAGACTGGCCTTGACATGCAGTGGTTTGTCTGACATGACAAAGTCCCTGGTGGTTTCAATGGAGGGCGCCACTCCCTCTCCCTCGCCCTCTGGGGCGTACTGGACCTTCCTGAGCATCAGCTTCACTGAGCTCCTGTTGGACAAAGCACAGGAAGTCTCAAACAGCTGATACAAACCTGCAGCTCAGTTTCTTCTACACTCTTGCCGTGAGGACTGAGAAGCTCAGACTCACCGTTTCCGTACTTTAGCGTCCTGGCTCTCAGCGCTGAACGCTTTGATCTCAAACTCCACGGCACATTGCTAGGGACAAAGAGAAGAGAGAAGAGGCGTCGCCATCCTGCGGTGTGGTCACTTCATCAATAACGGCTGCTAGTTTGAATCTGCAGTCAGGGTCTTACCTTGCCGACGTCATGCGGCGCTGGCTGGAGAGCCACTGAGCAAGGCAGGTTGTCAGGAAACTGAAAACAAAAGCACATCAGTAAGTCAGTCTTTACTTACTTTCCATGACAACATGTAAATGATCTTGAACTATTCCACTTGCATGTTTTGGTTCAGTAGTTTTCACACCTGATGTGACCCGAACATCAGTGCACATGAACTTTACTGGAATCCTGGTTTGTTGATCTGTGCCCGGGTACGGTCCACAGTGTTCACACCAACCAAAGGAACTGGACTTTGGGGGTCAGTTGTACTCGGACCCATAGTTCTTGCAGTTAGTAACAAGGAACCAATGTGTATTTTGTATGAGCACAGATGACGTGTAACTTCAGAACGTCACTGTGGATGAAATATGACACGAGGAAAAGAAAATACTTTGTTTTCTCACCAATTTATTCTAATGTTTTGCAGCTTTGAGCAGATGCTGCATTTCCTTTCTGCATTGCATTATGGGACGTTACTGTTTATCAACAGTGAATGTAAAGAAACTCATTTTATTTTTAGTCTGCATACTGACTCTTCCACTGCTGACTCTGTGGTTTTTATTAAGACTGTAAATGCAGAACTGTGACCTGTGTTTGGAGAGTATTTCTCTTTTACCCAGGTGAAGCATTTCTTCCTGCTGAGAGCTCAGCTGTCTGAAAAGCAGCTTCAGTCAGTCTCTGATCAGCTGCTCCTGACTGCCAGAGACAGACTCTCACCTCAAAGAAGAACGGGTGGGCGTTGTCTCCCAGCTTGCGCAGCAGCCGGGCCTGTGTCTTGGTGTGGATTCCTTTCTCGCGGTCCTGCAGAGGCGGGTACACCTGGCGGGTTGACAGGTACAGCTCCCTGCGGAAGGCGATTCCCATCACGTCCATGTCATCTCTGCCGTAGCGAAAGGTGCAAGACAGGGTGACGAACACTGGAGGGCGGAGGAGACACACTGTGAGCGTCAGGGGTCTTTTAAAAACTGAAGCCATCAATCTGGATTTTAACTGGAATCATCTGAAGCAGTTTATACAACTTTACATCTTTCTATCTTATAAGTGTATTTCCAGTAATTGTATATTGCACACAAATTGCATACAAAGACAAGGGTGTGAATGTGTCCATGTGTCCTTCATAATAAGATGGAAGCAACAGTCATATTTCAAAATAAGACAAAACTGGGATGAGGATGAATAACTTTCTAAAACGGTCGGTTCAAACTTTGTTAAAACACACAGAACTTCATTTTAAATTCAGACTGTATCCTGAGCCCGGACCAGCGTCCTGCAGCAACAGCTGAGAGACGGGAATGAATAGTGTGTTTGAGCACTGACCTTTCCTCCCCTGCAGAGCCTCAGGATCAATGAGGATGACGCCATCTAGTGGTAGAAAAAAAGAAAAACAAAGTAAAAAATAAAAATGGAAACTCATTTTTTAATAACTACAAAAATCAAAACGAGACATAAATAAATAACAACTAAATGAATAAACATCGTGCTTCTTCCTGCCTATAATTTCATTTCATTGCATTATAAATGTGTTTAGGAGTCCGGGTGCATTGAGGAAAATGTCAGTTTCTTGTGTTTGTACAGCGAGATGAATCTTTCTTTCATTATTAAATAATTGGACTCAAGGGAACTGGGTAAATATAGAACAAGATCAAGTAGACATCATCTAGAGTATGACTGAACAAAAGCCTTATGATTAAAAATATGATATGTTTTGGCTGCAGGTTTGGTATCTGCAATCATCAGATCAGTTGTTTCCAGCTCCTCCATGACAGACTTCTGTCACAGTGACAGTGAAAGAGGTGGTCGACCCTGATCTGACATTACATATAACATGTGACTGCTGCTCTTGTTTTGGACCAACTCACCCACTGGATCCACAGAGTCGACACGGTCGACAAAGTCTCTTTTCCCCATGTAGACTCCAACCTGGAGCGGCAGGAAAAGACACACTGATGACATGCAGGGTATTTACACACTTCATCAAATCTAATTTCATGCTTGAATATTAATGTTGATCTGTATTTTCATATGACAAACTCATGCAGAAACAGGCAGGTGAAGCAGTTTGTCTTAGCGACAGAGATACAAAGACCGCAGCTCAAATATCTGAGATTAGACATGAAGCAGTTCGGCAGAGCGACGCCGTCAGCTGTAATCTGACACGGAGCTGTCGATCGCACACGTGGCTCAGCTCCGCTCACGTTGTCGTGCCTTTGTGTCGACCTCCTGAGGATCAGCCAGGCAAGCAGCTGAACTGCTTTACAGAATTAAAATGCAGCGAGACGGAAAATTTTTACCTCAAAGACAAACATTTACACTAATCCACTTGACCAGATGTCGCTATCCCCTTTACTGCTCAACAAGTGTGAGAAACGACCTTTTAGAAACACAGTGTATGAGGGAGGAACTGGAGGATAATAACAGGCAGGTCATCAGGGGTTAGATGCCTGGTACATGCAGCTTATTATACGTGATATTTTACTCAGTGACAATTACAAGATTTATTTCAAAAAGCTGAAATATGAGTAAATAAATCAAATCTTGGTTAAAAAAACAAAAAAACCCCACTACACATGATGCTGCATCTCGAGCAACAAAATGAGACATTGTAGGTTCAACAGCAGTTTACTGAGTGCACACAGCATCTCCATAGTGGCGCTGTCAGGTTTGTGCTCTGTCCTATCTCTACTGTTAACTAAACCCTGCTGACTACAGCTGCTGACTAGCTCGTTGGCTAACGAGAGTCAATCTTGATACAGTCAGACATGTCTGACTGTGGTTTAACAAGAGGACTTGGACAGAATGCACAGTCAAGTCTGTTCCTTTAAAGAACTGAACCATCTCTTAAATGTCAGTTGCGTTTAATAAAATTTGTGCTGTGGCCCTCCTAACTTTCTCTAACAGTGACTGAGGGTGTAGGTGGTGATATTATTTCATCTGGGATGTTTCACTCACCGACTTGTCTTTGCAGATCTTCTTGAAAACGACATTCTTTGGACTCATGTTGGTGAGGATGGAGGGCAGCGAGTCAGCAGCGCCTGAGAGAAAGAACCCGACACGTAAACATCTTCCATCACGTGAGAGTCGCAGCTCTGACCATGTGTTTCTCTGAGACTGAACAATGAATGTTTGTTACAGATTATTGTGATATGATTAACTGGTTCAG
>NW_019524138.1:31386-32216 GCF_002814215.2 Seriola lalandi dorsalis
GACAGAGATACAAAGACCGCAGCTCAAATATCTGAGATTAGACATGAAGCAGTTCGGCAGAGCGACGCCGTCAACTGTAATCTGACACGGAGCTGTCGATCGCACACGTGGCTCAGCTCCGCTCACGTTGTCGTGCCTTTGTGTCGACCTCCTGAGGATCAGCCAGGCAAGCAGCTGAACTGCTTTACAGAATTAAAATGCAGCGAGACGGAAAATTTTTACCTCAAAGACAAACATTTACACTAATCCACTTGCCAACAAAATGAGACATTGTAGGTTCAACAGCTGTTTACTGAGTGCACACAGCATCTCCATAGTGGCGCTGTCAGGTTTGTGCTCTGTCCTATCTCCACTGTTAACTAAACCCTGCTGACTACAGCTGCTGACTAGCTCGTTGGCTAACGAGAGTCAATCTTGATACAGTCAGACATGTCTGACTGTGGTTTAACAAGAGGACTTGGACAGAATGCACAGTCAAGTCTGTTCCTTTAAAGAACTGAACCATCTCTTAAATGTCAGTTGCGTTTAATAAAATTTGTGCTGTGGCCCTCCTAACTTTCTCTAACAGTGACTGAGGGTGTAGGTGGTGATATTATTTCATCTGGGATGTTTCACTCACCGACTTGTCTTTGCAGATCTTCTTGAAAACGACATTCTTTGGACTCATGTTGGTGAGGATGGAGGGCAGCGAGTCAGCAGCGCCTGAGAGAAAGAACCCGACACGTAAACATCTTCCATCACGTGAGAGTCGCAGCTCTGACCATGTGTTTCTCTGAGACTGAACAATGAATGTTTGTTACAGATTATTGTGATATGATTAACTGGTTCAG
>NW_019524139.1:0-470 GCF_002814215.2 Seriola lalandi dorsalis
GAAAATCTATAACAATTTCACACAAATGGTTCATATTTTCTATGACTCTGGGTAAACAGGATGTGACCTGACACTAGTCAGTTGGGGGAGGGATACAACACGAGGAGGTGATTCTAGTTTTAGTAGAACATTTGTTCAAAAAGATTTAATTTGTCTTGACATGAAGATGAGCTGCACTGAGGTTAGAAGCTAACATGCGTTGGTTTTGTTGAATTTATTACAGGATCACACAGCGACGTTGAGGACGTGCACTCTTTTCAGCCTCAGCCCTGGCCTCTTTTTCACGTTGTTCTTCAATTCTTTTCTTTTCCGCTCTCATTTTCCTTTCATGCTCTTCCTCTAATTCTTTCTTCATTCTTTCAATCTCCTCCTTTTTGGCCTCTGCTTGTTGATCACAAATTTTTTTCATCTCCTTTTGGAAATCTTCCTGAAGTTGCCTCTCCACCTCCTCTTTCTCTTTACGGATCTGC
>NW_019524139.1:2690-3866 GCF_002814215.2 Seriola lalandi dorsalis
TCTAAGATCAGCAGGTAAACTGTTTCAGGTGCACAGATGCTGAAAGCATCTCACTACACTTTGAAAATGCTCCCGGCACATGGAGATTTCCAGCGTGTGATCTGCTGGGATTGTGAACTAACAGCATGTCTGAGATGTTCTGTGAAGCCGGACCAGCAGCTGCTTTGTGACCAACAGGAGGATTTTTTAAACTGTATCCTGAACACAACAAGTGGCCAGGGAAAGTTTCAGAGAAGAGAGTCATGTGGTCAGATTCATGGCTGGACCACAGCAGCACTGACTGACTGATTAGAGTTGAGTTTTACTCTTAAACCTTTGGTCGGTTGAAGACCATGTGACGTGAGTCATGAAGTTACACCATTGGTCTGTTGACTTGTTTTTACTGGTCTAGACTCCAGGTGTTCACAGATCAGCCGTCTCTGTTTTCTCCTGTTCAGCTGAATGAAGTTTCATCTCGTCTACTGCTTCATTTTTTACAAACAGCTGATGAGGGAGTGAATGAGACTCTTTCACCTGGTGTAAAGCTCAAGTGTCTTTGCTAGTTTCAGACTGATGCAGTTGTTCATTTTTCCATCCAGTGCACACATTGTTTAAGTAGCCAGATGTTTAAATTGACCAACAGAAACCTGGTCTTCAGTAAACGGCAGAATATTTCTCTATTATTTTCAGGCACATTGTCAGTATCTCCTACATCGTGGCTGCACAGTCTGTTTAACACCAGCAGAGTTGTGAAGACGAGCTTCAGGTGTTTGATGTTTAGTCCGGTGGAACATTAGAAAGCAGCCACAGAAGGTCAGAGCATTCTTTGTCAGTACAGATCATTTAAATAACATTTGTTTAAGCTTATTAAAGTCATGGGAAACAAAAATAATGAAATCATACTTATTAAGGACTTTACAGTGAATCTTAGTGTCTCCTGTTATTTCTTCCCCCAGATGATCCAAGGATCCAGCTGATTACTGGCAGTTTGAAGGTGGATTTTTCTTCATCTGCTCCGTCACTTCTGGTAAAGATTCATTGATCTTTGTGGTTTGTTGTGATTTGACTTATTAATACACTGTATAGTTGGATTCTGACATAAAAGATAGTTTAATGTTTGTCCACATATGTTGTCAGAACTATAAGGAGAATACTGTGGAAAACAACATCAAACTGAAGCTAAAAAACAACAGACCC
>NW_019524139.1:4498-9686 GCF_002814215.2 Seriola lalandi dorsalis
GACACTTAATTTTATTATTAGGAAAAAGTTTCTCTGCAGAAACTTTAGTGGCGTCACTTTATTGAAGGAGTTTGATCAGAATAATTTAGGAGAAATCTGTAAAATAACAGTTTTTCTCTGTAGAAATATTAATGAAACTTTCTGTAAATGTATTGTTTTTACACTTTATTTGAATTAGGATGTTTTACTTTAATTTTAGAGTTTTGTTTGGCAGCTGCTGATGACAGTCATCTGACAGTTTTGTTACGGTGTTTTTTAGAGTGTAGGTGCAGCAGCTGAGGGGGGGGGGGGTGAAGGGTTCAGAGCGGGTTTGCAGCAGCTCTTTTTAAATATGGCCCAAACCACATACGTACGTAGTTTTATGTGAAAAGGTTTCAGGGCACTTTACAGCTGTTATGCAGTGATTCAAGGTCAAAGTATCTCTGTTCCTTTATCGTAGCTTCACAGAGAGAGACACACAGACAGAAAGAGTTCATTCATCAAGGTCGAAGTACAAAAGTCAATTAAACAATAAAATACCATCAGCCATTTAACAAACAGACAACCTGAGGGTCACAGTTCAAACCTGAACAGGGTGGTCCTGGCTCTGTTGTACAGGTCTGTAATCTGGACTTGTCAGATGACTGGACCAAGTAACAACACATTAAAACCGATTCAATAAAACTTCTATAAAAAAGAGAGTCATCACCTCAGAGGAGACGTTGTTAGACTTTTTCTGTTGTGGAAGAAACACGAGGTTCAAAACACGAAGAGCAATACACAAGTATTTCCAGCTGTGCGCCGGCTCAGGTTCAGCTCCTCTGATCCTGGTCGGTGCAGGACAAGCTGGAATCTTTCTGACAACAATACGCACCATGACGTGACGCAACATAAAGCAAATAAAATGCAATGTAACATAATGAACTCAACATAACATAATCATTTGCAACACAAAGTAACGCAACGTGTCATTTCAAACTACACGGCGTCATAATGCCAAGTAGCGTCAGGTGATGTGACGCTGCAACATAATGTATAACATACAACAATATGACCTGATATATTAAAACATATCAATAAATTCATCATAGAGATGAACCACGCTGGAACGTAACATTATGTAACATTTAGTAAATAGTTAGAGTTAATGTTAATCTAATTGTATTTAATTAGTTTAATTTGAATTTTACTTTGTATTTCCAGAATAAAATAAAAGTCTTTGTCTTTGAGATGAATTTGTTTGTGTTCATGTTTTCTTCTTCTTCTCAATGATGGACTGAACATGGAGAGTTCAGAGTTGTAGTTTTTATTGGATAAACTACAAACTACGTTGATCCAAGTTATAATGATCCTTTAAAGCGCCGTCTCCATGACGACCCCTGGTGGTTACAGAGGGGTCTCTGCAGTACCCGTCAGAAAACAGAAGATGGCAGCAGAGCATCCAGAATAACCTGCAGCTGAGTTTCCCTCCTCCCTCCAGCGTCGACCTGTCCTCTGCTCAACGGGCTGATGTTCAGTCTGCAGCTCTGCCTGGAGGCTGCTGGTGGCTTTTCTCTCCTCTGCAGGTATGATCAGCCTCCTTGTTTTCTTTCTCACCTGTGTGGGGGTGGTCGGAGGCGGGGGGCGGAGGAGCACCTGTCCCGCCCTGTGCAGGTGTGAAGGTGTTGGGATGCTGCAGAGTGTGGACTGTGTGGATGCTGATCTGAGATCTGTTCCCTCTGACCTGAGCAGCTTCACCTCGTCCCTGTGAGTACAGACGACTCTCTCTCCTTTCTGAGGATCCAATCATTTCATTTTCCTTTGTTGAAACAGGTAAAAAAGTCTTTGGTGTTTTACTTTTTCTCTCTCACATGTAAATTTTGATTTAATAAAAACTTGAAGAGAAGATTTCACCACAGGGACAATAAAGTATAATCATGCTGACTAAATTAAAACATATTTACATATCTGGAAATATACAAAATTTATGGAAAAATTTTCATTTCATTTTCAACATCATGTATAAAGAGGAATTAATTTGCTGTATCAAAATGACACTTTTAATGAGTAAATCCAACATTTAGACGAGAAACTTTGCTTCAGTCTCACTTGTTGGATTTAATCATTTACAGACGTATGAACAAGTTTGAAAAGCGCTTCTTGTTTTTTTTCATAATTTATTTAAATGATTTCAAGATGAAATATTTAGACGACGAGTCTTTGAGAGTGAAACAATCGCTCTGTGTTTTATGAGCAAATTATCTTTTTATATTTCATTTCATTTTATTTTTTAGGTGCAGATGTAACAAGTGTCTGATTTACAGTCACTTTGTGTTTTTAATGTAAATGTGTGAGTTTTTATTCAGTGTTTAAAGTAAACACACACACACACACAGAGGTTTGGCGCCTGAGTCGCAGTGAATATTAAAGATGTGTGTGTGAATGTGTTTTGTGTCAAACAGAGAAACGTGATCCACAGATTAAACCACATTAACTGTCTTTTAAAAATTCAGTAACTAAAGTAAAACAACTGTAAAATATTTTAGAATTTTTTATTAAGGTATAAAAAATGAAAAAAAAATCCAGCCAGTGAAAAACACCATGTGCAGGTATTTCTAATGATTATAAACAATTAAAACAATAAATATCTTTGTACACATTTGTATTATATTTATGTTTCATATTATTTCACATTTTATAGTAAATATTTTATTGTAATTCTTTATATTAATATTTTGACTCTCTGACCTGCAGTACCTGCTTTATCTTTCTTTATATTTTTTCTTCTGTTTCTTGTACGTGAAAACCTACAATAAACCTGATCCTGATCCTGATCCTGATCCTGATCCTGATCCTGATTTATATTAAGCAGCTCAATATGTGAAACATGTAATTTGAGCTTTTTATCAAACTAAAGTTTAAAGTAGATTTCTGTAGAATCTCAGTGGATTTTAGGATCAAACAAAGATTGGAATTCAGAAAACATGAACAGGGACTTTTATTGGAAAGTGACTGATGGTTTTAAGGCAGAAAGAGGATTTGAAGCATCGTAAATCATGTTCGCTTGGTAAATATAATAAAGACAATAATTCATAACTGTAACAGCAACGACTGAAAGTGTTTGAGCAGCTGATGAACAGCTGAGGAAATAATTCCCACAGAAACGACTTGAATTGAAACGTTCAGGTCAAACAACAACAACAGTCTGTTTTTCCCGTTTGGAAAGAAAAGTAAAAAAGATAAAAATCAAAATAAACACAGATGTAAGAAGGAGATTTGTAAAACTTTAACAGACTGAAAATCATGAGTGGAAACATGAAGCTGTGATGATTCTGCTTATGATAAAACACTGATTCAAAAGTGATGTTTATTAATACAATTGTATTATATTATAATAATAAAGACAATTCTAAATAAAATCCTAAATATAAATAAATATAATTGAAAAAAATCATGTTCACAGGTTTTACATCAACAGGCTGATGAGACAAAGTCCTTTTCCATTTTCTCAGAAGTGAAAGAAGTTTCTTTATAAAATATATGAAATATATAAAATACATAAAATACTCATTTAGTACAAGAATCTAAATAAAATATAATTTATTCTGCTTGTTAAATGATGTTAGAACCTGGTCCAGGATCTGAATAAACACATAATAACCAGAGGCCGACTCATCTTTATGTTTAACAGCACATAATTAATTTAATTAAAATAAATAATAAAGTACGTGTGTCCTGTTTTCTCTGTGGAATAATAAACTCCTCAGACACAAATGGGTTTTTATTCTAATGCTGGAAATTGTCTGTTTTTCACTTTTTAAATATTTTATGTCTTTGTGGAAATTAAACTTCTGTCGTGTCAGTTCTTGATTTTATTTATTCTGTTTATATATTAATAAATACATTCATCCTGTCCCTGCTGGTCTGTGACGCCTGACAAAAGCAAAACCAAAGAAGAAGAAAATAATTAAAGATGTTTTTAATCCAGTGACTGAAGTTTACAGATGATTTATAAAAATCAAAAACAAATCTTTCGTTCATTTTAAATAAACAGCTTCATTGTCAGTTTCTATCTGTGACTGTGATGCAGCTGAAACAGACTGAAGAACATTTTAATAACATCCTGAAAAGAAACTGCTGAATAATGAATAAATATGAACTTCATTAAAGTGTCAAAGTTTTCTTAGTATAAAAAAAATGTTCATATAATATAAACTTTGAATAGATGAAAGAAACTTAAAGAAATAAAATAGAAGCAGAGAAGTGGCCGACACATTTATCTCCTCCATGATTTTCCTTCCAGCAGCTCAGACTTCTCGTTGTTTCAGTTCATGACTCAGTGACTTTCATTTGATCCATTCAAAACTATTTCAAAAAGATTCTGTAAAAACTTTCCTCTTTTTATTTCAGAGCACGTTGGCGTCGAACCTGACGTCTGTGTTTTTACCTGCAGGTTTATTTTTTAACCTCTGGTTATTTTCCAATTCATGAAAAATTGAGTTTCCACTTCAGTGTCTCTTCCACCTGAATTCATTCAGTTCAGAGATGATTTAAATTCAGAGTTTATAATTAAAGGTTCAGGAAATGTTCAGACATTTACATGAAATAAAAATAATCTCAATATTAAACTCCATTAACTGTGTTTCCTGTTTCTCTCCTGCAGCCGACTGGCAGGAAACAGTTTGTCAGAGATCGATAGAGAGGCGTTCACTGGACTCACCGGACTGAGGCTGCTGTATGTGCTGCTTCTGTCTCCATCTACACACATGTTGCCTTCCAATTTATCAATCAATCAATCAATCAATCAATCAATCAACAGTTACTTTGTTTGGATAACTGGTTGTGCAGCAGTGAAACAGAATTAAAGCACAAACTAATGAACAGAAAGGAGAGAGAAGTGAGCAGAGGGTTAAAGTTAAAATGAATAAACTCTTTAGACTGAGGCTCCGACTACGGAAGCCCTGAAGGAAAGTGAGGAGAATAATCTGAACAGTTTTCTCTCCTGTGTTTGTGATTCTTTATGAACAGTGACAGGAAGATGATTTAGGAAACTTACTAACGAACTAATGATTTATTAATAATCCCAGAGAAAACAAGCAGCTGTAGGTTTGTGAGCGCTGCTGCACCTTGTGTGGCCTGAACCTGCGTCGATGCAGACTCATTTACCCCTCGCCCCCCCCACTGCAGGGTAATTGGTTTGGAGTGATACTTAATGTGGCGGACCCTCCAC
>NW_019524139.1:9715-10408 GCF_002814215.2 Seriola lalandi dorsalis
AGAAACAGCTGATCTGACTCAAACACATTAAAACATGTTCTACTGTCTCGTTCTCACACAGAGATCTGCAGAACAATCAGCTGAGCAGGGTTCCCTCTGAGGCTTTAGAGAACCTGAAGAACCTGAAATCTCTGTGAGTCCTCATCCACTCAGCACGAGTTTAACTAACCTTAACTAACCTCAACTAACCTTAACCTTTACTAACTTCAACTAACATTTACTAACTCAACTAATCTCTACCTTCTTCATCACAGTGGCCGAGGGAAAAAAGGAAAAGGGGGGGTCAGGTCTACTGTTGGGGCTCTGACTGGTGACAGTAGTAGTAGCAGTAGTAAGTATCAGTAGTATCAGTAGCAGTACAAGCAGTAGTAGCAGTAGTAGTAGCATTAGCAGTAGCAGTAGTAGCATTAGCCGTAGCAGTAGTAGCATTAGCAGTAGCAGTAGTAGCATTAGCAGTAGAAGCAGTAGTAGCAGTAGTAAGTATCAGTAGAAGCTAATATCAGTAGTAGCATTAGCAGTAGAAGCAGTAGTAGCAGTAGTAAGTATCAGTAGTAGCAGTAGTAGCAGTAGTAGCATTAGCAGTAGAAGCAGTAGTAGCAGTAGTAAGTATCAGTAGTAGCATTAGAAACAGTAGTAAGTATCAGTAGTAGCATTAGCAGTAGAAGCAGTAGTAGCAGTAGTAAGTATCAGTAG
>NW_019524139.1:10428-13089 GCF_002814215.2 Seriola lalandi dorsalis
CAGTAGTAGCAGTAGTAGTAGCATTAGCAGTAGTAGCAGTAGTAAGTATCAGTAGTAGCAGTAGTAGCAGTAGTAGCATTAGCAGTAGAAACAGTAGTAAGTATCAGTAGTAGCAGTAGTAAGTATCAGTAATATCAGTAGCAGTAGTAGCAGTAGTAAGTATCAGTAGTATCAGTAGCAGTACAAGCAGTAGTAGCAGTAGTAGTAGCATTAGCAGTAGCAGTAGTAGCATTAGCCGTAGCAGTAGTAGCATTAGCAGTAGCAGTAGTAGCAGTAGTAGCATTAGCAGTAGAAGCAGTAGTAGCAGTAGTAAGTATCAGTAGAAGCTAATATCAGTAGTAGCATTAGCAGTAGAAGCAGTAGTAGCAGTAGTAAGTATCAGTAGTAGCAGTAGTAAGTATCAGTAGTAGCATTAGCAGTAGTAGCATTAGAAACAGTAGTAAGTAGCAGTAGTAGCATTAGCAGTAGAAGCAGTAGTAGCAGTAGTAGCAGTAGTAAGTATCAGTAGTAGCAGTAGTAAGTATCAGTAGTAGCAGTAGTAGCAGTAGTAAGTATCAGTAGTAGCAGTAGAAACAGTAGTAAGTAGCAGTAGTAGCAGTAGTATCAGTAGTATCATTAGTAGCAGTAGTAGCAGTAGTAAGTATCAGTAGTAGCATTAGCAGTAGAAACAGTAGTAAGTAGCAGTAGTAGCAGTAGTAGCAGTAGTAAGTATCAGTAGTATCAGTAGTAGCAGTAGTAGCAGTAGTAGCAGTAGTAGCAGTAGTAAGTATCAGTAGTAGCAGTAGTAGCAGTAGTAAGTATCAGTAGTATCAGTAGTAGCAGTAGTAGCAGTAGTAGCAGTAGAAAGTATCAGTAGTAGCATTAGCAGTAGAAACAGTAGTAAGTATCAGTAGTATCAGTAGTAGCAGTAGTAGCATTAGTAAGTATCAGTAGTATCAGTAGTAGCAGTAGTAGCAGTAGTAAGTATCAGTAGTATCAGTAGTATCAGTAGTAGCAGTAGTAGCATTAGTAAGTATCAGTAGTATCAGTAGTAGCAGTAGTAGCAGTAGTAAGTATCAGTAGTATCAGTAGTAGCAGTAGTAGCAGTAGTAGCAGTAGTAGCAGTAGTATCAGTAGTAGCAGTAGTAGCAGTAGTAGCAGTAGTAGCAGTAGTAAGTATCAGTAGTAGCATTAGCAGTAGAAACAGTAGTAAGTAGCAGTAGTAGCAGTAGTAGCAGTAGTAGTAGCAGTAGTATCAGTAGTATCAGTAGTAGCAGTAGTAGCAGTAGTAGCAGTAGTAGCAGTAGTAAGTATCAGTAGTAGCATTAGCAGTAGAAACAGTAGTAAGTAGCAGTAGTAGCAGTAGTAGCAGTAGTAGCAAGGATATTATTTTCAGTCCTTAAAGTACCATAATGCAAATTCTATCAAATCAGTCTTACCTTAAAAATCTGACCACAGAGGTTTGGGTTGACCCTCCTGGTTTCCTCATGATGGTGACAAACGATGTCCAGCTTTCACCCAGGACGTCACAGATGGAGTAGGGTCAGAGATCTCCAAAGGTTGTCCACTGAAGTCCACAAAAAGAAGAGAGGACAGACTCTTTGTGCGCAATCCCCTCGGGCTCTCAGACAGGGTCAGCAGGTAAATCTGAGGGGTCATCAGGTGATTCATCAGACATGAAAGAAGGAAAAACAAACTTCTGGTTCACAAATCTGTTTTTACACTCATTCTCTAATCCTTTGGTGATTTTTGGTGAAATATTTGATCATTTCAACATTTATAGAAATGAAACCATGTGAGAAATTTAGAGGGAAACTTTTTTTTGGACTGTGAACAACTCAGACATCTGAAATGTAACCCCGATCAAACACTGCTTTTTGTAAGATGTAAGAAGCCAAAGAAGTTGAAATTTACTTAATTATTTTCCACCACTGCTGATACAATTACTGAGCCTTCGTCATACATGTATTTTAATATTGTTCAATCACCAAACCAAATTCAAATCCTGAATTCCTGAGTGAAAATTAAGAGGCTGTTTCTTAAAAACCTAAAACCAAAAAAGTAACTAAACCACCACAGACACGCAAAAGACTATTAACATGAACAATAAACTCTAGTGATGTCAAAAATTATCTCTACAACAACTAACCCTCCATTGTCTTACAGTGTTTGCTAACATTAGACGTTGGTAATGAAATGACAAGCTAACATTGGAAATATATGGTTGCTATCAGCTAGCTAACATTAGTTAACTAAATTCTAAGTTAAGGCTAAAGTTATTAACTAGTTAACATTAGTTAGCTAAACTGTACCTTAAAGCTAAAGTTAGAAAATAGCTAACATTGGTTAACTGAACCATAACTTAAATCTAAAGTTAGAAATGAGTTAACATTAGTTAGATAACAGTAACTTCCCTCCCTGTAATTCGAACCCTGACAGCATCACATGACGTCCTGCTGCTGCAGAGAGTAAACAGCCATGAACAGGTCTGAACAGGATTACCTGCTGCTCCCTGCTCGGTGTGAACCAGACGCTCTGCTGCCGACACTTCACACCTCTGGAGACCAGGACACGAGTCTGTTTGTGGTTGAGCCTGAGTCACTGTCAGAGACTGTCAACACAAAAATTACTACCATGCAGCTGAAGCATGTGTGGAGTCAGACCACCCTGATGGAGACACTG
>NW_019524139.1:14978-15864 GCF_002814215.2 Seriola lalandi dorsalis
GACACAACAACAGACACACAACAGACACACAACAGACACAACAACAGACACACAACAGACACAACAACAGACACAACAACAGACACACAACAGACACACAACAGACACACAACAGACACACAACAGACACAACAACAGACACAACAACAGACACACAACAGACACACAACAGACACAACAACAGACACACAACAGACACAACAACAGACACACAACAGACACACAACAGACACACAACAGACACACAACAGACACAACAACAGACACACAACAGACACACAACAGACACACAACAACAGACACAACAACTGACACTACAGCTAGTTTCAAAGCTAAATAGAAAGAAAAAGGTAAATAAGAAAACAGCAAGTAAAAACAAAAAGAAAAACAAAGATGTCATAAGACAGAGGTAAGACACATAAAAATATGAATATTTTCTATCGTGGGAAAATAAAACAAACTCAAAGTTTCATAAAAACTTTTGATGAAAGAATGAAATCAAATAAAAGTAGAGAAATGGAATAAAAGCAGATGAAGGCGTGGAGACATGTTGATTCTTCTCTTCCAGTCGTCTGGACGCGAACTTCATCTCCCGTCCTGCCGCCTCGTCCTTTAAAGGCCTGACGTCTCTGCGTCACCTGTGGTTGGACGATAACCGTCTGACGGAGGTTCCTGTCCTCGCTCTGAGCTCTCTGACGCAGCTGCACGCCCTGACCCTCGCCCTCAACAACATCAGCTCTGTCCCCGACCAAGCCTTCTCCGCCCTCAGCCAGCTGCTGGTGCTGTGAGTCCCTCTGAGTCCACCTCCCTGAGACCAGGACTCAGGGTGGACCAGGACCTGGACCAGGACTCAGGGTAGAACACGATCTGGACCAGGACTCAGGGT
>NW_019524139.1:17035-18639 GCF_002814215.2 Seriola lalandi dorsalis
CCACTCCTCCTCCTGCAGCACAGTCCAGAGAACAGCTCAGTGCTGGTTCTGGTCTCATGGATCTTGTTGATGTGACGTTTGTGTCTCTGTAGAGATCTGAGCTTCAACAGGATCAACAGGTTCCCTGCAGCCATCAGGTCCCTGAGCAGCCTGAGAGACCTGTGAGGACACACACACACACACACACACACACACACACACACACACACACACACACAGATCAATAACCTCTCTGATTGAATCCTCTCTGACCGTCCACTCACAGAAACCTCCAGAACAACAACATCCTGGTCGTCCCAGAGGACGCCTTCACTGGAAACCCCTCTCTCCAGACCATGTGGGTTCCTCAGACTGGTCACATGATCCTCAGACTGGTCACATGATCCTCAGACTGGTCACATGATCCTTTGACTGGTCACATGATCGTTAACCCTTCAGTGTAACTCAGTCAGTGTCTCCTGTGTTTGACAGAAACATCCAGAACAATCCTCTTCACGCTGTCGGACCCTCGTCTCTCCAGCTGCTTCCTGAGCTCAGGACTCTGTACGTGTCTTCTGTCCTCCGCACATCTGGATCTAACTCCCGCTCATGAGATGATGGAGTCTGTGTCTGTGGTTCATCCTCCTCCGCTGTCTCACAGCTGTTTGTGTTTCTGGAGCCAGTGTCACAGTTTTTTATACAGAACTTTTCCCAGACTCTCGTCACAAAGCGATTCACAATCAAAATGAATAAAATCAACTGAAAGAATTCAAATCTAAATACATCAAATAAACTAGAGCCACCTCCTCGTGGTCGTATCCCTCCGCCACGCAGAATAGGTCCAGGTCACTTCCTGTTTATCCAGAGTCAGAGAAAACATGAACTATTTGTGTGACATTTTGCATAATAGCTGTGTGAAGTCTTGAGTAATGGCTAAAAATTGTTTTGTGAGGTCACTGTAAGCTTGACCTTTGACCTTTGACCCCCCCAAATGTAACCAATTCATCCTCGAGTCCAGTTGAACGATTTCCGTCAAGGCGTTCCAGAGATATCGTGAGACTGAGACAGACAACCTGTAAACAAAATGGCGGCTCTGACTGTCGCTGGTGCGGAGGAATAAAAAGTAAAAACACCAGGTAAAATAAACAAGAATAAAAACAGATGTAGGACCACGATTAAAAGCATAAAATATGCAGCAGATAACTTTCAGTGTGGATTCAAGTAAAACTTTAACATGGCCACCATTTCCAAGATGGCCGACATTTCTGCCAAGGAAGTGTCAATTTTTGCAATAAATTCACCAACAATTTTCCCATATGAACGATCCAGGTGTCAAATCAAACATTTTTACAACATTTAGTTCACTGTAAAAAATGAACCCTTCACAGTTTACCAACATTTTACAAATTAAAAGTCCTGCTGAATTAGAACAAAACCTCGTCAGCATAAACATCATTTTAATTATTTAAAGTGATATTTAATTGATATTAAGAATTGTGACTTTGACGTCCTCAAAGTCAAAACCAGGATTATATTGTAAAATCACAGAAAATTGTCCAATGGGTAAAAATCTGTCAGAGGAAAAGACACATTTAAAAGGTTAAGACAATTTTCTAGTGCTGAGT
>NW_019524140.1:0-1081 GCF_002814215.2 Seriola lalandi dorsalis
CGCTTACACATTTAAAATGAAGGCCGGTCTTCCTACAGACTTCCGGAATGTAGGGGCGTGTCTGTGACGCATTTCCAGTAGTGTATTTGGAAGCCAGCGCCACCAGCGGTGTGGTGATGTAATGTCACCTTCAATTTAGCTGCATGGAGTGGAGAATAAATATTGTTTTTTATTAACTGCGTTTATTATGCCTATGTACAGGGGTTCAGTCAACTATACCTCCAGAGAGTCCAGAGACTCCTGAGATCCCTGCCGCGCAGCCGCATCTACCAGGCCCATCGGACGGACAGACGCCCGTGGCAACGAGACTGATCAAAGGTAGGCTTACTTAGTACATTTTATTTATGGTGCATGATATAAAATATACGTAACCTAAAATGACACAACCCGAATCATTAAATACTAAAGCTAAAAGTACATGACACGCTGAATTAAAACATTTCCTCTCATCGTCTTTCGTCACAGAGGGAATACCGAGGAGAAATTTGATTCGTCAGCCAAGAAGAGGGCGAAGAGGACCTCCCTACCTTCGTCGGAGAAACTCAAGAACCCACTCCGTCGATCCTCAGTGTCAGTGTGCGAGCAATCGCAGAGTCATTCTACAGTTGGGTCAGGGTCTTTTGTCCGCTTTCATTGCTTTGTGTGAGAAGTTGTAAAGTAAGGTGTGACATTTCAGCATGGCTAAAGAATTAAACCTGGGCTTTTTTTACGATCTTTGTCAGTCTGACGTGGTTCCAAGCGAATTAGAGAAATATGTAGAGGAATTGAACCGTATTTCACCCGCTTTTGCGGTAGACGATAGTATAGCCAACATACCTGTAAATTCCCCAGAATCTGATCCTTTTGCGGAAATCCAACAAATCTGCAATACAGAAAATTATTTCCAAAATATAGAAGATGCTCTCAGACTAGTCGATCAAATACCGTCATCCAACCTCTCCCAGCAGCACCGGTCTGACCCTCAGGCCTCTTTCACAGCCGATGCGTCGCACGCTCCCTCTCCTCAAACCCCGCCGATAGAGACCGATATTGAACCCATCTCCCCTGCCTCGCACGCTGCTCATACGAGCGTGTGTGAATC
>NW_019524141.1:0-1019 GCF_002814215.2 Seriola lalandi dorsalis
TATAATAAGGCATAAAAGGCCAAAAAACGACATAGTATAGTAAGGCAAAAAAACGCCATAGTATAGTAAGGCATAAAACACCATTATATAATAAGGCATATAACGCCAAAAACAACATAGAATAGTAGGTCAAAAATATTTGAAAAAAAACTCATAGTATAGTAAGGCATAAAAGGCCAAAAAACGACATAGTATAGTAAGGCAAAAAACGCCATAGTATAGTAAGGCACTTTTTTTTTTTAAAAAACGTCATAGTATAGTAAGGCATAAAAGGCCAAAAAACGACATAGTATAGTAAGGCATAAAAGGCCAAAAAACGACATATTATAGTAAGGCATAAAAGGCCAAAAAACGACATAGTATAGTAAGGCAAAAAAACGCCATAATATAATAAGGCAAATTTTTTTTTAAAAACGCCATAGTATAGTAAGGCATAAAAGGCCAAAAAACGACATACTATAGTAAGGCAAAGAAATGTCAAAAAACGTCATAGTATAATAAGGCATAAAAGGCCAAAAAACGACATAGTATAGTAAGGCAAAAAAACGCCATAGTAGAGTAAGGCAAATTTTTTTTTTAAAACGTCATAGTATAATAAGGCATAAAACGCCAAAAAACGACATAAAATAGTAGATCAAAAATTTTTGAAAAAAAATCACAGTATAGTAAGGCATAAAAGGCCAAAAAACGACATAGTATAGTAAGGCAAAAAAACGCCATAGTATAGTAAGGCAAATTTTTTTTTTAAAACGTCATAGTATAATAAGGCATAAAAGGCCAAAAAAACGACATACTATAGTAAGGCAAAAAAATGTCAAAAAACGTCATAGTATAATAAGGCATAAAACGCCAAAAAACGACATAAAATAGTAGATCAAAAATTTTTGAAAAAAAACTCATAGTATAGTAATGCATAAAACTCCATTATATAATAAGGCATATAACACCAAAAACAACATAGAATAGTAGGTCAAAAAATATTTGAAAAAAAACTCATAGTATAGTAAGGCAAATTTCTT
>NW_019524142.1:0-1470 GCF_002814215.2 Seriola lalandi dorsalis
AGAAACACTATCCTGCTTCATGGTTTTCAGGTGCTGCTGTGTATGATGGTGTATGTGCAGCCTATGTTGATTCAAGCTTTCATATACTTGTTCCCAAGAGGCCTTAGTTCAATAGCATTTCTTTTGTTTATTATAAACCAAATCCTCCCCCGCTTTGTTAGTCCTATTGTCTACGGGCTACGAGACAGGACATTCAGGAAGTACTTCAAAAGGTATCTGTGTACATTAAACAACACTCCAAGTGTATGAAACAGATCAAAACAATTGGTAATGCTAAGCCCAGCTTCAGAAAACAAGCATGGGGTTGAATCACACAATCAAGGAGAGGGTTTGCAGATTGTTAACTCTAGAGTCTCATGCAGACGACTGTGATTAGTAAGATAATGGTCCATCACTACACTGTATTAAGTGTCTGATGAAACTGTCCAGCCTCACGAGATGATAACAGATAAGTGTCAGTGTGTATCTGCTGTGGGCTGTTATGGTCCCCATCTGATACTAGTGACAACCTATTATCATATTGAATGCAGTGATCAGAGATCCCAGCTATAATTTGATTTTGAATTTTTTCTGGCACAGATTGAGAACGCATCATAGCCTCTGAAGTGATCGAGGGTAAAACTTTACTTAACCTTTATTTATTAATTTTTGGTTTTAGTTTATGGTTCCGCTGTTAAATTCTAAAGATGAATGGAGAGAGAAATGTTTTATTACCCCGGCCACTATGTTTTCTTTGCAATGAAAATATTTTTTCATTATAACCATTTCATCTAAAACATACATCTCTTTAAATTAATATGGATTAATTAAATATACGTTTTCATTAAACAGATGTGATTGTTCCATTAAAATTCATTTATTAATAATTCATCTGTATTTAATTTAGTTTTAAGACCTAAGTTCAGCACTATATGTCATAGTCAGGGTTCCTCAATAGCTTTGCCATGCATGAGAACAAATCCCCAGCGATACTTCAGTACTACTGTGTCTTAGTACTCCTATATGGAGTATTAGATGAAACATTTTCCAAGGGCTAAAACTCAATTATTATTATTATACTCCTATAAATATTGTTTTTCCTCGAAAGGGACACTATGACCATTAAACTAATTCATTTAGATTAAGGGGAATTTTAAAGCTGCTCTGTGGGGTTTTCTAGTGTGTCATTCTCTTCACTGCCTTTGCTGGTGTATTACTGCATATTATTGCCATCTGTGTATCATAGGACCAATATAAAACCATTGGTAGGACTAGGGCTGGGTGATAAGTTTTAATCACATTGTTTTTAATAATATTATTATTACAATAAAAATGTAATACCATTAATGAGTAAGAAAACACATTCAACATATTTGGGAGACCTCAAGAATGATTTTAAATCACACTAAAGATCAACATGCAGAGTGGTACTGGCAGTTGTATTTACTTTAATGCGGCACATATAAATAAAAAATAAAAAACTGCTTCTGT
>NW_019524142.1:2795-4210 GCF_002814215.2 Seriola lalandi dorsalis
GTGCAAATATCGTTATGTAAATATACTGTGTAGGTACTGGACAGTTTTTGGATGGATACATTTAAGGATGAACACTTTCACTATAAAAAGTAAAGATAAGTTGATTTGTTTTACATTTACTTTATTCTCTGTGCATTATTCCTTGAATAGTTGTCATGGTGTTCTTGCAATAGTGGGAAAAAAAAAAAAAAAAAAACTCCATAGTAAAAACACATGAAAAGTTTAAATTTGCAATACAAATTTGAACATAACATTGAAGTATTTTTAAATGTTCCCCTGTAACAGAGGCTCACAGGATCCTCAAATTGTCTCCATGAACTCCTCATCCTATAACTATAATGTGTCGAGCGGTCTGAGTTATCGAGACTCTTTGAGCACAGCTGTAGCCAAAAATGTGATTGTTCTGGCTCTTGGCCTTACCATCAACTATATCAATGGTACACTGATTCATACCTTCAGAAAACACCAGGTCAGAACTCTTTCTTATTGTGTTTATTATCATTATCAAAATTAATGTTGATATCATTATTACTGTGATCATTATTATTCAACTATCAGTGATTATCGGCAGAAGAAAGATGTAACAAACATGAGATGCTTTAATAATCCTTTCTTTTCCTCTCCTCCCTTTCAGGTGTTTTATGTGAATCCTCGTTACATCCTATTCATCCACCTGGTCTTGAATGATATGATCCAGCTTACAACAACAATCAGCCTGTTTGTCTTTAGTTATGTCTTCTATAAAATTAATACTTCCTTCTGTTGCCTCATCATTACCTTTGCTGTCTTCACCACCCTCAACACTCCATTGAATTTAGCTGTCATGGCAGTGGAGTGCTACATCGCTATTTGTTTACCACTGCGACACGCTGAGTTCTGCACCATCAAAAGAACATACACTCTGATTGCTTGGATCTGGGCCTTGAGTGCAGTTTCAACCCTGCCAGATGTGTTTATTGTTGTGGCAACAAAACCTGTTCAGTTATTTTATTCCACAATTTTTTGTGAGAGGGATAACCTGTTCTCCCACCCAATAAGTTTAAAAAAGAGGGATGTTTCCTACATCATTTACCTAATTATTGTTTGGCTCACGCTCTTCTTTACTTACTTCAAGATCTTCTTTGCTGCTAAAGAGGCTAAAGAGGCTAAAGAGGCTAAATCTAGAGATGGAGATGCAAAGAAAGCCAGGAATACAATCCTGCTTCATGGCTTTCAGCTACTGTTGTGTATGCTAACCTATGTAGCTCATGAGGTAATAAAGGGTCTGTTGTACTGGTTCCCTAAACATTATGCACATGTAGTCTTTGTTTCTTATATTATGATCCAGATGTTCCCCAGGTTTGTCAGTCCTATGGTGTACGGGCTACGAGACAAGACATTTAGACAGCACTTGAAAAAGTATCTTCTATGTACAG
>NW_019524143.1:0-1030 GCF_002814215.2 Seriola lalandi dorsalis
GACACAAGAGTCCAGAGCCCAGAGACAAAAGTCCAGAGACCTATAGACCAGAACAAGAGTCCAGAGCCCAGAGACCAGAGATCAGAGACAAGAATCCAGAGTCCAGAGACCTACAGACTAGAGACCTATAGACCAGAGACAAGAGTCCAGAGTCCAGAGACAAGAGACCAGAGACCTATAGACCAGAGACAAGAATCCAGAGGCCAGAGACAGGAGTCCAGAGACCAGAGACCTATAGACCAGAGACAAGAATCCAGAGGCCAGAGACAAGAGTCCAGAGACAAGAGACCAGAGACCTATAGACCAGAGACAAGAATCCAGAGACCAGAGACAAGAGACCAGAGACCTATAGACCAGAGACAAGAATCCAGAGGCCAGAGACAAGAGTCCAGAGACCAGAGACCTATAGACCGGGTCAGCAGGACTCACCGAAGCAGGAGTTGATGAAGCCGTACCACATGCAGCCGTGTCGGCCGTACAACCAGCGCGTCCTCAGGCTGGAGGCGAAGCTGAGCGTCGTGCCGCAGACGCAGACCAGCATGTCGCTGACGCTAATGTTGAGCAGCAGCATGTTGACGGGAGTTCGCAGAGTCTTGAACTTGCAGAACAGAACCAGGACCAGCAGGTTGTTGAGGAAGCCGAACACCATGATGGAGCCAAGAAACACCGACACCACGCGGTGACCGCTGCGCGACAGCCGCACGTGCGGCGTGTCGCTCCAGTCCTGTTCCAGAGAGGCCAGCGGCTCGCTCAGGTTGGACGTTAGGTTGATGTCGCTCACCTCCGAGAACATGTCGCCGCGACGTCGGTCGCGCTGCTCCAGCTGTGCGTCAAAGAGTTCTGCTCGGGCTTTACGCGCAGCGCGCCAAACTCTCTTTGAAGAAAAGAAAGACAAAATGAAGCTGAGCGGACTTCACATGCTGATGGTCCTGGACTCGGACTGCACCTACTGTAGGAGAGGCGTCCTGCAGCGACGCGCCGGCGCGTTGCGGAGGAGTCCGCCCGCCGCGCTCTGCTCCATCCTCCGCCG
>NW_019524143.1:5934-8127 GCF_002814215.2 Seriola lalandi dorsalis
AGTTGTCTCAGGCCAATGACGTTTTCCTACCTTTTTTTCCCCGCAGAACTTTACAACAAAAACACGAGGCGGTGAACAGACAACCAACGACTTAAAACACAATAAATGAATAAATGAATAAATGAATAAATAACAGTTTGAAGCCGTGTCTCCAGCTCTGCTTAAAGTGCCCGGTCGTGTCCACCAGGGGGCGCCATCAGACAGAAGACAGTGTCTGTCCCACACTAAAACCCAGAAAGTTCTGCAGAGATGGAAACAGACTGAGTTAGTTCATGGACTTTATTTCATTGTTTGGTTATTTCCATTCAAGTATGGTTTATATTAATTCACTACATTTATCCAAAGAGCGACTCATACTCTGTTATTACTGTCAAACTGAACTCCCTTCAAAATGCATAAATGATATACAATCATCCACTGGCAACCTGAACCTGAGAGAATCTATGAATGATCAGTTCTATGAGATACTCTGTAGTGTTAAAGGGATGATATTTACACGAAGGTTCCTGCTGCACTGAAGTTTACTGATGTCCTTCACCTGTAAGTCGCTTTGGAAACAAGCACCTGACAAGTGAATAAATGTAACTTTATCTGGCAGCTACTCTGAGGATCTGAGTAACTAACAGCAACATTAAATATAAATATGATGACATAGAAAACAAAGACAGTGTTGTAGTTTCACACACATCCACTTAAATATAGTCGAAGACAGGACTCCTTAAACTCCAGAGACTCTGAATACAGTTTGGTGTGAAGAACAGAATGAATCTGAGGTTCTTCGTTCAGGATCAGTGTTTGTGACGTCATCATAAATAACAACAGACAGAGGTTTTACTACAACAGGACTTTTATTTAACAGCATGAACCTTTCCAAACGTGGAGAAATAAAGACGTGAGAGTCAGACGCCATCACAGTCACTCACAGGAATATTAACTGCATTATGGTTGTATAAGTGTTGTTGTAGAAACTAGAATATTCTTCAAATATAAACAGGAACTGCTGAGTTTCATTTGGAAAATAAAGCTACTCTTGACTCTCTCACGCGGCTTTTAATTTGAAAAGTATCCCCGTTTACTGTATGAAGCGCCTGCGAGTTAAAGGCTTTCAGTCTGTATGAAGGGAGATATCGGCGGAGGACGCAGTAGACATGTGTCGCCACACGAGGGCGCCCTCCACCTATTTATGACGAAGTGAAGCGTAGCATCGCGGAACTACAGGGAGTAACTGTAATCTCCTGTCGTTCTTCTTCTCCTCCCTAAATGTGCTATTTTATCAGCCAGATTATTACAGCAGGTGTGTTTTGGTATTTCTACAGTCAAAAATGTGGAGCGAGTTAAAAGCTTTAATCTGTTTAAATGTAAACTGGTCAGCCGGGATGCATTTACACATAGAAGAGGTGTCGCATCCACTCTCCTGTAAGAAAGACGGGTAAATTACAGACATCTGGGTTTATAAAGTTGTCCTAATTAACTGTAACTCTTTATAACACTAATAGTCATAAGATAGCTAGAAATTGCTAACTAGTTTACTGTAACCTTTTGTAATTTGCTAACAAGTTCAAAGAAACTATTAGCCAGTTAGCTGTGACTTTACAGCGCTAGCAGATACTCTGTAAGGAGAGAGTATAAACATATATTAATTAATTAATTAGCTGTTAGCTATACACATTTATCATCACAGCTAACAGCTAATTAATTAATAGCTAACGAGATGTGTATAAGAGACAGTATATATATATATATTATAGTTATGATTTATGTTGATTTGTTTTATGTTTAACTGTATGAAAATGTTTAATGGCATACTGACTGTACAACACAATTCTACTTCTAATAATTACAGGAAACGTGTTGAACTGCGACTTTAACAGACAGGAAGTCACATTAAACTTTATATACTGAGACAGATTCATGATTTCTGATGTTTATATGTTTTGTTTGTTTGTTTGTTTGTTTGTTTGTTTGTTTATTTATTTGTTTTCTGGGTCCAGAGGTGAAAGGTAACATCATCATCAAAAGACCAAAGAGCTTCAAAGGTTGTTTTCTCAGTGTGAAGATCAGCATCTGGATGTCGTGTCTGAGGTCGTCATGGAAACCACACAACCTTCGCGTTTCCCGTTTTCTCAGCCGTAATGAACTTGAACAAAGCCTGATGCAGACACCCTGTTTCTGTTGGCTCTGCCTGGTGACGCT
>NW_019524144.1:0-2449 GCF_002814215.2 Seriola lalandi dorsalis
ACAGCAGGTGGAGTCCACTCGTCCTCGGTGAAAGTCACACTACCCTGTTAACTTAAAGGCCACAGTTATGGTCGAAACAAATATAATATTGATTATATATAAACTCCATCACACCACCATGCATTCAGTAACAGTTGTCGTTGATCCAGCTGCACAGGTGAAATGAAAACTTTACTCTCAAAATATTCCACGTGTGTTTTGTGGGAGGAGAAGGTTCTGCTCAGGCAGTTCTTATAGATAGCTTACATTACATAATTGGTCAAATATTTAAAAGAAGAGGGAGAAAAGGGATGTATGAATACACTATTGGTTCATTAACTATAAACAAGGAACATGACTATATACGCCCAAATGCTGATTCTCAGAAAACCCAGCCACTTGTTACCGACCATCCAAGGTCTGCTGTTATCAGCCCTGGCACCAGTATTATCAGCAGAAAACATAGCTGCGTCTGGAGGAGCCGCCTGAGTGTCTCAAGGCCTGTAAGATTTAATGCAGTAGCTGTGGCACAGAGACCTAGGGCTTCACACCGTCAGTTATTCCTTAGGTGGACAAGAGAAAATTCCCTCACAGTACTCATTGTCAAACTCGTGTGATTTCAGAGATACATCAGACCTGACATCTCTATCCACTGGTAAGATTGCAGAAAAGTATGTACTTTAATGACTTGATTAGGTGAACGTGTTCTGCATAAATAATATAACATCGTCAGCATAAGGATATATTTAAAGGATATATTCCTTGAAAGAGACCTTCATGACTCTTGAAAACATCTCTTCCCAGACTGATTTCAATGTAATTTGTGGGGATTTAAATTCATATTCCTCTTTCTTTGTAAAAATGCCTTCTACAGTTCATCTGAAGTTAATGAATCTCCACTGGTCTGTTCCCTGAAGTAGTAGCACTAAGCTAGAAGTCAAGTGAGGCATCATGCTGCAGCTGGACCACATGACAGGGCCAAATATTCCACATCATCTGGCACTCCTGAAACGTTTGCTCTGTTTTCATTGTATAATTTTTTGAAAGCAGTCTTCAAGAAAAATTTCTGACCTGGCAGCTAATACTGTTTGTCAAATGTCTGTAGCATGACCTAAAGAGTATTCTTTTCTACTGTATTAACAGAAATCATTTCTTTTGCTTGGTAACAAGTCACAGCACCAGAACACTGCTTCAATCTTTCATTATGATGCTTGTTCGTTGGTTGGTGGTAGCTAGCTGTTTTATTGGGCCAGTTGCTTGTGATGGCTGTCCACGCTATTCCACGGGATGGGGTATACGCAAATGGTCGTGAAAAATTTGTCTTCTCTCAATCTCTTGCACAGATTACATTACCACAAAGCCTAAACACCACTTCATTAATGTCTCTTGGCTCTCCTCTCTCATCAGGACAAAATCCAAACTACTGCCAGCCAATGGTATCTTTTTTGGCAACCAGATTGTCAATGCCATTATTACAACCTATGACTCATTGGTGGGCTTTGAAATGTGAAAAAAAAGTAATCACAATGTCATTGTCCATCACGATGTTTTACTGTAATCATTGTCATATGCTAACTTGATAAACATCGCCCAACCCTAATGACAATGAGGAAGATTTCAGTATGGAATGTAGAAAAACCAGCTCACTGATCACTCAAGAAAATTGGGAGTGATTTTCCATGAAAGTCTTGTAGTTGATAAATAGACTAGGTGTGTATAATCCAATGGCTATGTTTCTAAGCCACTCTTGTGGAGCTTTGAGTGTATGCTTGCGTGGGTATACATTTTAATTTAATGTATGTTTTTGCTCATGCTTCATGCCAGAACATTTTCATAGTCTTATCCTGAATTTGTTTTATTTTTTTCAGTGAGTGTTCAAAACCCTCTTGACTTCACGTAACCAACAGGAAAAATAAGAATTTCACACAGCACTACTTTAATGTCTGCTGTTGAAAATCAAATTTAGAAGCATGTGTCAGAAGTTATACAACAGGAAATGAAACAAGTAGAACGACAACACAGGCACAGGTTGGTTCTTTGAAATGGGCATTTATAACTATGGCATGTCCTGTTTTTCTGAAGTCTCCTAGCCTTCATTATGCCTCACTGATGCCGTAAGAACTATGTTCCCGAGTGAACATAACAAAGGCACATCAACATCTTGTACAGTACACAGCATGGAAACATGAAATGAGGATGAAAGAGGTTCATAAGTCCTTTAGAGTCATCAGAAAGTCCTTAGACTTTATTAAACACCTAAACACTGCAGACTGGTAGTGGGTCGTGACCCACTTGGTGAGAATCACTGCTCTAAACACATTGCCCTTCGCATGGATATGCCAGTCCATGTTAAGACCTCGCAAGAACAAACTCCATTGCATTAGACAGTGGTTGGACTTTTTCTTTATCCCACTGAGAGAAACAAGACAATATAGTCTGTGTAGTCAACTAGAGGCTGGCTGGCAGAGAC
>NW_019524145.1:0-1865 GCF_002814215.2 Seriola lalandi dorsalis
ACAACAACAACAACAACAACAACAACAACAGCAACACCAACAGCAATAACAACAGCAACATTGAGCATCCAATGAGCAGCAGCGGTGTGTTGATGACAGAGGTCAGAGGAGAACGGACAGAAAGGCTCCGGTCACTCAGGTAACCACTGTACATTAGCCAATCAGCTGATCGTGTGTGTGTGTGTGTGTGTGTGTGTGTGATTTAGCCTCAGACTAATCCTCTGCGCTCTGACCTGCAGGTTGACCTCTGACCCCACAAATCACTGAGTGCGTCAGCTGATGTTCATCTGAGGAGGAGGGGAGGAGGAGGACCTGTCCTCTGTCTCAGAACTCTGTTTGTTGATTTTATCTGATCCCTCAGGTTCAGGGTTCAGGGTTCAGGGTTCAGGGTTCAGGACTCTGGACTCTGGATTCTGGACTTGGACAGTGTCTCGCAGTAACTCTTCTCCTGCAGGCTGCAGTGCGCGGCAGTGAGCGGCAGGGGGCGGCACTGCTCCGCGTCGCTCCGCTTCAGTCTCGGCAGCGGCGGAGCTGCAGGCGGGCCGCCGGAGCTCATAGCCTCCTGAACGGCCGAAACAGAAACACCGCCCGCCTACCTGCCTCCTGCTCCTTCGGATCAAACGCACCTACACATTAGAGACCGATCAGAGTCCAGGTAAGATCGCTTCACTTTGACGTCACACGGTGATCTCCTGAACCAGGACCCTGAGTGATACCTGTATGATTCTGTAGATCAGGCTGCAGGAGGACTGGGGTCTGTGGTGGACTGCACTTAGTCCGGTTTAACTCCACAGGCCTGTTCTAACGGTAGATCAGTGAACACACATTAAACTGGACTGGGCTGGGAGCGGAGGAGATGACAGGGACTTGTAGTTTAAACGAGTCTGTGGATGAATGACGTCACTTCAGAGCTTAGTCAGTTAATCGAGTCTGAATGATTTAGTCGTTTAAAAAAAAAATCGTTGTATCCGGTTCCTGTGACGTCATCACACTGGACTGATGTTTTATGGACTCAAACAATTCACTGATCAATCAAACGATTGATTGATTAATCTGCTGTTTGTGTCTTCAGGATGGAGACGCTGCAGATTTTCCTCCAGCTGAATGTTTTGATCTTCATGGTTTCTGCTCAGCAGGTGGATGAACCCGTCACCTACTCAGTAAGACACCCATCATCCCCCATACCCCGTTCTGTCTTCTGTCAGTAACAAATCAATAACATACTCTGTGATTGAGGACAGAGAGCGGGAACAATCTGGATCAGTCCTGATGTGTTGCTAGGGTGGATGACGGGGTAGTTATGGTAACTCAGGGTGGTTGTTAGGGAGTAGTTCATGATTGTTGAGGTGTTTGCAGTATTCACAGAGGAAGCATGTAATTCACCTGATCAATATCTGATGGATCAATAACCTGCTGACATTCTCTGACAGTGCACGGAGGGCTACGAGTTCAACGTGGAAGATCAAGAATGTAAAGGTGAAGAGATTTAACCAAACTGATCAATGATTTTAGATCAATAACAAATAATCAAAAGTACAGAAAGCTTCAGAGAGAGGAAGCTGATCAGTGATTAATTCGTCAGTTACCAATTATCAGTTCAATGTACACTTCCTTATTATGATCAACATCATGTGAAAAACATTTTATTTTGAAATGTGAAGTTATGACAGGAAACAGTCTCAGTTAAATGTTGTTGGGCTACATTTCCCAGACATCAATGAGTGTGACACGCTGCCTGGCGCCTGTAAAGGGGGGATGGGCTGCATCAACCACTACGGAGGTTATTTCTGTCTGCCGCAGAACGCTCAGATCATCATCAGCAACGGAGAGGAAGAACCCGCCCCCACCACCACCACCCGCCCCCC
>NW_019524145.1:3585-4805 GCF_002814215.2 Seriola lalandi dorsalis
GGTCGTAATGTGGATGTTGTGGTTCTGAAGTGGATGTTATGGTTCTAATGTGGATGTTGTGGTTGTAATGTGGATGTTGTGGTTCTGATGTGGATGCTATGGTTCTGATGTGTTCTGTTTCTGATGTGGATGCTGTGGTTCTGATGTGTTCTGTTTCTGATGTGGATGCTGTGCTTCTAATGTGTTCTGTTTCTGATGTGGATGCAGTGGTCCTGATGTATTCTGGTTCTAATGTGGATGTTGTGGTTCTGATATGGGTGTGGTGGTTCTAATGTGGATGTTGTGGTTCTGAAGTGGATGTTGTGGTTCTGATGTGGATGTTGTGCGTCTACTGTGGATATTGTGGTTCTGATGTGGATGTTGTGGTTCTACTGTGGATGTTCTGGTTCTAATGTGGATGTTGTGGTTCTGATATGGGTGTGGTGGTTCTACTGTGGATGTTCTGGTTCTAATGTGGATGTTGTGGTCGTAATGTGGATGTTGTGGTTCTGAAGTGGATGTTGTGGTTCTAATGTGGATGTTGTGGTCTTAATATGGATGTTGTGGTTCTGAAGTTGATGTTGTGGTTCTAATGTGGATGTTGTGGTTCTGAAGTGGATGTTGTGGTTCTGAAGTGGGTGTTGTGGTTCTAATGTTGGTGTTGTGGTTCTAATGTGGATGTTCTGGTTCTGATGTGGATGTTCTGGTTCGAATGTGGGTGTTGTGGTTCTAATGTGGATGTTCTGGTTCTAATGTGGATGTTGTGGTTCTGATGTGGATGTTGTGGTTCTGATGTGAATGTTCTTGTTCTAATGTAGATGTTGTGGTTCTGATGTGGATGTTCTGATTCTAATGTGGATGTTGTGGTTGTAATGTGGATGTTGTGGTTCTGATGTGGATGCTATGGTTCTGATGTGTTCTGTTTCTGATGTGGATGCTGTGGTTCTGATGTGTTCTGTTTCTGATGTGGATGCTGTTGTCCTAATGTGTTCTGTTTCTGATGTGGATGCTGTTGTCCTGATGTGTTCTGTTTCTGATGTGGATGTTCTTGTTCTAATGTGGATGCTGTGATTCTGATGTGGATGTTCTGGTTCTGATGTGGATGATGTGGTTCTGATGTGGATGTTCTGGTTCTGATGTGAATGCTATGGTTCTGATGTGAATGCTATGGTTCTGATGTGTTCTGTTTCTGATGTGGATGTTGTGGTTCTGATGTGGATGCTGTGGTTCTGATGTGGATG
>NW_019524145.1:5410-7794 GCF_002814215.2 Seriola lalandi dorsalis
GTGGTTCTGATGTGGATGTTTTGGTTCTGATGTGGATGCTGTGGTTCTGCTGTGGATGGTGTGGTTCTGATGTGGATGTTCTGGTTCTGATGTGGATGCTGTGGTTCTGATGTGGATGGTGTGGTTCTGGTGTGGATGTTCTGGTTCTGATGCTAATGCTGTGGTTCTGATGTGTTCTGTTTCTGATGCGACGTTCTGGTTCTGATGTGAATGCTGTGGTTCTGATGTGGATGTTCTGGTTCTGTTCACAGACATAAACGAGTGTGAAACTGGAGCAAACTGCCGTGAGGACCAGATGTGTTGGAACTACTTTGGAGGTTACCGCTGCTATCCCAGAAACCCCTGCCAGGAGCCCTATGTCCAGACCGGAGAGGGGTGAGACTCACTTGTGCTCCTCCACACCTGGAGATGATGTCATCACCTGTTTGAGTGAGATTCACTTGTTGAGTTTCAGTAGAGTGGAAATGGTTGAAATGTTTCAGGTTCATCACTCTGTCTGAGATGTGGAGTAACTCAGGTACTACATTACCCATGATCCTCAGCAGCTGTTTGAGACGATGTCACAACCACAGCTATGAAATCAGAGTTGCGCCATATTTACCACACTATAACAATCACCTAGCAACCACAGTGTTACAGCAGCAAACTGAAAAGCCCAAGCAAACACCTGGAACGCCATAGCAACCACCTGTTGCAGACACAGCAACTGTCACAACACCATAGCAACGACTTAGTAACATTGTAGTAACCAATAGGAACACCATGGAAGCTGCATAGCAACCATTTACTAACAGCAAGCAAACACATGGAACACCACCTCCCCAGCAACCACAAAGAGAAGACCAGGAACCGACCGTCACACAACAACATCCTGGTGACAGCAACAGGGTGTTGATGTGTTGTCTCTGACTGTGTCGTCAGGCGCTGCAGCTGTCAGTCTCTAAGCGCATGCAGAGGACTCCCTCCCTCCATCGTCTATAAGTACATGAGCATCACGTCGGAGCGCTCGGTGCCAGCCGACATCTTCCAGATCCAGGCCACCAGCGTCTTCCCCAACATGCACAACACCTTCAGGATCAAAGCTGGCAACGAGGACGGACAGTTCTTCCTCAGGGTGAGCGCCATCAGTCTGATGTCATGTTTCTATGTCCTCATATCTGATCTGTGTGATCTGATTCTACCTCACCTCACTGTCTTCTGTTCTCTCATTCATTCACCACACTCATCTCATTTATTCATCAGGTCCACTCATGTCTCATGCTTCACTGTCACTTCAGCTCATCTTTTTCATTTCATCTCAGTCTATATGAACCAATAACTCTACATTTATATATTTATTTATTTATTTTTTCATCTCATCTAAATCTCAATTTCATTTAATCCCATTTCATCTAATTTTTGTTCATCTCAGTCAAATATGAATATTCAGTATCTCAGCTCAGTGATGTCATCTTTGTTTATGAAATCACATCTCATTTTATTTCATCTCATCTCCACCAAAGATGATGTGAATAAAACAAGACGACGGTCTGACATCATCTTTTTTATCTCATCTTCATATATTTGATTTAAACAAATCTGAATTTATTTGGTTTTATAAATGATAATAATAATAATAAACCTCAATCTTCAATCTCATCTCATCTCATATTTTCATTTATGTCATCCTGTCATCTCCTTTAATCTCTTCTCACCAGATGATGATTGATTGTTGATTGGTTGTTGTCGTCATAGCGATCCAGTAATGTGAACGCCATGCTGGTGATGACTCGTCCTCTGATTGGTCCCAGAGAGCATGTCCTGGACCTGGAGATGGTGACGCAGAACTCGGCTCTCAGTTATCGCTCCAGCTCTCTGCTCCGCCTCACCGTCATCGTGGGGCCGTACGTCTTCTAGAAACCGTCAGTGACGAACATGTATCTCATATAACATTTAACTAAAACCAGAACTTTCCAGGGAAAGTGGCTCAAAATCTAAATGTAAACATTTAGGCCCCGCCTCCACCTGACAGGTGTCTCCTATCAGATCAAATCCAGATTATTTCCAGCATGTCCTCACCTTTTATATTCATAATATCATCAAACATGCATCACATGATCTTAACATGTATTTAAAATGGTTATGAAAGTGACTTCCTGTTTGAGTCTATTGATCCTCACCACAGGTAATCCATACATCAATACGTCTACATGCACCACACCACTGAAGGTGACTGTGGAGGTTCAGTCTTTGCACTGCAGTCGATCATCTTTTCTCTGAGATGTGTTTAAAATCAGAGCTGGAACTGCAATGACCTGCAGTGACCTATACTGACCTGCAGAGACCTGGAGTGACCTACAGTGACCTTCAGTGACCTGCAGTGACCTGCAGAGACCTGCAGAGAC
>NW_019524145.1:8324-9415 GCF_002814215.2 Seriola lalandi dorsalis
CAGTAACTCCTGATGAATGAATAAATGAGGGCTCTGTGTCCCTGTGCCGTAGCTTGTACTTTATTAAATAAAACATGTTCAAGGAAGCAGAGTTGGTTGAGTGCTAACATGCTAACATGGATATGCTAACAGGTCATCTCTGGTGATGAACCCCATGTAACATCCGCATAACATCAGAAATAATTAAATAACAAAAGAGGAAGGAATCCTCTGACCCCTGACCTCTGACCCCTGACCCCTCTGACACTTGAGCTCCATATAAACAACATTTCATATTTTCCTCTGGTCTCTTTTTGTGTGTTTAACTAAATAAATCTGAGATGAAGAATCTCACCTCTGACAGTCATTAATGGATTAATGATGAATAATTTATTCATTCTTTATAGATCAGTTATAATAAACCAATAATTTGAAGTTGCAAGGCAACCATGATGACTATCCTGCCTCAGCTGTCGTCACTAGGTCAAAGCTGTCTCCCACTGTCGTCTCCTGTTTCCATGTCTCCACCTGTCTCCACCTGTCTCCTCCTGTCTCCTCCTGTCTCCTCCTGTCTCCTCCTGTCTCCCCCTGTTGTCTCCTGTTTCCATGTCTCCTCCTGTCTCCTCCTGTTGTCTCCTGTTTCCATGTCTCCACCTGTCTCCACCTGTCTCCTCCTGTCTCCTCCTGTCTCCTCCTGTCTCCCCCTGTTGTCTCCTGTTTCCATGTCTCCTCCTGTCTCCTCCTGTCTCCTCCTGTCTCCTCCTGTTGTCTCCTGTTTCCATGTCTCCACCTGTCTCCTCCTGTCTCCTCCTGTCTCCCCTGTCTCCTCTGTCTCCTCCTGTTTCCATGTCTCCTCCTGTCTCCTCCTGTCTCCTCCTGTCTCCTCCTGTTGTCTCCTGTTTCCATGTCTCCACCTGTCTCCACCTGTCTCCTCCTGTCTCCCCTGTCTCCTCTGTCTCCTCCTGTTACCATGTCCCCACCTGTCTCCACCTGTCTCCTCCTGTTTCCTCATGTCTCCTCCTGTCTCCTCCTGTCTCCTCCTGTCTCCACCTGTCTCCTCCTGTCTCCTCCTGTCTCCTCCTGTCTCCCCCTGTTGTCTCCTGTTTCCATGT
>NW_019524145.1:10505-13367 GCF_002814215.2 Seriola lalandi dorsalis
ACAGGTCAGTGTGTGTGTGTGTGTGTGTGGGGGGGGGGGATAGAGTGAGAGTGTGTGAGTCAGTGTGTGTGTGTGTGTTTGTGTAAATCTAAAACAGACTGCCTTTAAGTTGAACCAGGTGTTCGCACCACAGTAACAACGTATTCTGCAGAAAACCTTGAGAGGGTTTCCAGGAATCAACAAGGTTTTCTTTCAGGTTCTTGTGGTTCTTGAGGAAGACTCAGTCTTTACAAGAGGTCCAGATGTCCTGGAGGACCAGGTTACGGTGATCCTGGAGAGGTACCTGGGATCATACAGGAATGTTGGGGGTTCTCCAGAGTACTTTATAGAACTGGAGAACAGTTATATTCACGACGTCTCTGGACCAGGAGGAACGTGTTCTACAGAGACCTGTAAGGACCAGAGGTTCCTTCATATTCCAGCTGTGAGCTCAGAGATCTGGTGCTGAGGCGCCCCCTTGTGGTCACAGGTGATAAACTGGTTCCTCCCAGTTTCTCCCAGTTTACTTCTTCACATGAACGTCTCACTGTGTTTTCATCTTTCTCCTGTGGATCAATAAAAACCTGGATTTCTACCAAAAAGACTGTCAGAGCTGGAGAGTAACTGAGTACTTCTTCTTCTATTTTAAAAGAAATATTTACTTTCTGAGCATTGCAATAACAATGAAAACCTATATGAAAATCATATTCTGTTTGGAAATAATAATAATAATAATAATAGTTAATAAAATACATACAAGTAATGACTTTTTTATACCTTAATATACCAATACAATAAACACAATGAGAGAGAGAAAAAGTTACAAAACTTAAAGAATAACATTCTCAGGTAACATAATTTATAAAAGAAAAAATTAACCTGATAACCAGCAGGACTGGGGTTAAAATAAATCATATTTGGAGATAAGATAAGTTTTCTGGACTGGACATTATTGAGCTTTTTTATTCATTTCTTAAGTAAAGAAAATTTATTTTAAGGGCATTCTTCTTCATTTCTTCATTTTCTTTTTCTTCTTCTTCTTCTTCTTCTTCTTCTTCTTTTTCTTCTTCTTCTCCACGTGTTTGTAGTTTTTTAGTCGGAAGTTCTGCTGGAAGTCAGTGATTGCCCATATAAGGACCAGCAGCGCCATAAAAGGAAACCTGTTTCTTTATATGGAGGAAAGTAGTTCCTCTGCATCGCCCAAAGAACACGTCGGCTAATAGTATCATTGCGCACACCCGCAATTAATTTCGCGCCTTGTCTGTGATAAATGTTCTGTAATACGCCAATGTAACGGTCCTGATACGTTGTATGTTATTGTAAAGGAGGAATATGAAAATAGTGCGTACAGTATTTAGAACTATATTCCACAGCGGACGGACATGGCTGGGTGCTGCTCGTTATTTCCTTATGTGGAGCGAAGTGATTCTGGGGGCCGGGCCTCACTGATTACTGTAGAAAAACACAACTTTATAACTTTATTCTTAATTTTTAGCTAATCTTGATCAAATTTTATGAACAAATATTGTCTGATTTTTCATTCGGTGTTTTCCGGATGTTCGGCCTGAGCTCTCGGTGATTCTTGGAGTTCGCTGATGGACGGATAGCTTTACTTGTTGCTAAAGTAACCGCTAACCGATTAGGTTCCTTAGCTAGTCCGCGCTGTTAGCCGGCAGCTAGCGGTCCTGTCAGCAGACTGCGGGCTGGGAGCTCCGAGCTCCGGCGGGAGTGTTAGTGTTCACATCGCTGGCACAGGAGCTTTGGCCCGCCGGGAGGAGGAGGGTTCAGGGCCGGGGGGTGGGTGGGGGCACGCAGCGGGGAATGCTGGCAGGGAGCAGCGTCGGAATGGGCACCAGAACCGGACCCGGACGAACGGGCAACGGAACCGGCCTGAGCAGCCTCGCGGTGAGCACTGTCGGACCGGGACCGAACACATCCTCCGAGACCGAAGGAGGCCACTTTGGGGACAGAGAGTTCAGTACTGAGGTGGTCTACAGCGGCTCCGACCAGGACTCGGACTCTGGCGATGACGAAGACACGGCGGGTTCAGGCGGGGACAGGAGAGGGGTGAAGCGGGAGAGGAGCGAGAGGGAGGTCGGGCATCAGTCAGCACCCACCTCCGGAGGACTGAGCGGGGGTTACGTCGGGGTCAACCCCGGGGTACCAGGGGCCAAGCCCGGAAAGAAAACTAGAGGAAGAGTGAAGATCAAGATGGAGTTCATAGACAACAAACTGAGGCGGTACACGACCTTCAGCAAGAGGAAGACCGGGATCATGAAGAAGGTGAGTGTGACAGGTAAATAGCAGAGGTCAGAGGTCGCAGGGTGAAGTTCTAGAACTAATGATGTTTCTGGTCTGACCCTGGACCTGACCAGACCCTGACCCTGGCTGGTCCTCGGACCTCTCTGTGGACACCTGGCCTCTGTGTGAGCAGAAGCCGGGTCTCTGCAGTCAGACATACCAGGTGAACACATGTCTGTGGTCATGTGACCAGGTGAGGTGGAAGGTGTTTTCAGTCTGAACATCTGGAAGATAAAGGATCTGGGTCCAGGTCCAGGTGAACAGTGGTCAGTGATGTGGTTGTGAACAGGGACGTCAGTGTGGATGGAGTTCACCTGCACCAAGCAGAACCAGAGGAGGCTAGTGTCTGAGGGTCCACACCTGTCCCTAGACTGCATTACCTACCAGGGACAGATGGCATCTACTCAGTGGCCCAAACCCCCAAGGGGTCTGACCCTCAGGGGGTCCAGAAGCCGTAGATTTACTCCACATTGTTTGAGTCAACATATTTTGACTAATTACTTTGAACTCACCTCCGACTCTGATTCCTCTGTCCTGCATGATGGGTCCTGGTCCGGGTCATGGTCCTGGTCCTGGTCCTGG
>NW_019524145.1:13765-26618 GCF_002814215.2 Seriola lalandi dorsalis
CTCCGACCCCTCCTCCGACCAGAGGATGAGCGCCACGGGCTTCGAGGAGACCGACCTCACCTACCAGGTGTCTGAGGCTGACGGATGCTCAGAGGTCGCCAAGGTAACGCCAGAGTCAGTCAGTGGAACGGCAGAACTGTCACCACGGAGACAGTAACGTGTGCTGGTCCCTGTCGGTGGTTCAGATCCGGGTTGATGTTGAGTCCCCCCACCCCTCGTCTCTGTCTCTACCTGCAGGATCTGATCAAACCAGCGTTCTCCAACATGCCCAGCACCACACAGGCCACGCCCTCCTCCTCCTCCTCGTCTTCATCCTCTGTGTCCATGCAGGTGCAGACCAGCGCCCCCTCCTGGCAGCCCCCCTCCTCCACCAACGGGACAGTGCTGAAGACGTCTGCAGGTGTCGTTCTTCCTGGAGGCTTCACCTTGATGCCTGGTAGGAGGCGGGGTTTCCTCTCACCTGTCTGTCAGCTGCTGATGTCTTCTCTTCTCTTGTTCTGTGTTTCACTGTTTCTATGTTTTTTACCTGTTGTTGTTGTTGTTGTTGTTGTTGTTGTTGTTGTTGTGTGAGTCAGGTGTGTTCACAGTCTGCTCAGTTCAAACTGTCAGGAAATAAATCAGTCAGAAACTCAGGTGAGAGGTGGAGGGTCGAGGATCATGTGACCAGCAGGAACAGGTGAAGACATTATCAGACAGGACAGGTGTATCACCTGATCAGTGTTCAGTAATTCACCTGCTGCTATCTCTCCAGCCACTACGGGTCAAAGCCACTCCTTCTATGCTTTTCTGAACATGTGGGAAGATGAACAAAAAGTGATGTTAAAATCATGTAAACATGGGCTTTACTGAAGTCGTTAACACACTCCTAAAGACTTGGTTCTCTCGCTGTGATCACCTCCTCCGGCACCTGCCACTTGTGGCTGAGAGCTAAGGCTGCTGTCAGGTCTCACTAGGGATGTCACCATACCAGAAATTTAGTATTCGCTACCAATACCAGTGAAATTCCACGATTCTCGATACTTATTTCAATACCATGGTTACCATGGTTCACTCCTTTATTGAAAAATACGAACAAATAAAACAAAAAACAGAAAAGTGCCATGTCACCTTCAAGAATTTAAAATAAACAATACTCTGCTGAAATATAAGCAGTAAACCTTTTATGGCACAGCTTTTCAACTGTGGTTTGGAAAGTGCGACAGCCCCGTTTACAAACAGGCCTTTTCTTTCGACGAGCCGAGGTGCTGCAGCTGGACCAAGTTGTGTGTCTGAACTTGTCGCCATCTTCCATTTGTTATTGCGGCTAGACCGCAGCCTGATCGTGGGTTCTTCATCCTCCCTTTGCCAGAGGCCGAGCATGTGCTGGAGAAACTTGAGATGTGTAACAGATATTTCTGCTAAAAACATACACAGTGGGATGTAACGTTAATTTAGGGAAGCTTTTCAAGAAGCTTGGTGTGCTGTGATGTAAAAGAGATAATGTTCATCTGTAGGGTTGCCACTTTTTATGTGGCAAAAAAAGGTGGCAACTGGTTTGGTTTTACTTGACATTATATTATTCACAGCACTCTGAGGTCATAACATTGATTCAAATCCACCGAGTACCGAGAAAACAAGTACTAGAATTATGTTTGGAGGCGGAGGAGTCCCGTATTGATTCAATGAGGCAGAGGCGGCCGCCTCCTAATTCTCTATACAGGAAAAACCCTGATCAGATAATCAGTAGTTTCTCCGTCCTGAGCCTCAAAGTGTGGCTGTTTGACACCACAGAAGCAGAAGAGACAGGTGATGAGACTGTGTGTGTGTTGTGTCCCTGTCCTCACTAACGTCTCAGCTCATCTCATCCTGCTGCTTGTGTTCAGTGTGTTAGCAGCTAACCACTTTGGCCATGCCCCCCCCCCCCTTCACCTGTCCACAGGTGCTCCTCTGCCCCCTGGCACTCACACCATCCCGCTCAGTCAGCTGCAGGGCCAGCCTTTGGCCATCCAGGGCCCCGTGGCCCCAGGCCACGCCTCCACGCTGCACGCGCCGACGACACAGGCGACCACGCTGCTCCGCCTCCCCGCCACCGTGTCACTGTCAGGTTAGCACGCTGACACGCCTACTGCACACCAGAGAAAGAGAGTTTACTGGATGTTTGTTTACTGGATGTGTCATGAACCCTCCACAGAGAAAAGTGTTCTGGTGTTTAAAGGAGCTATATGTAAGTTTAGCTAGTGCCACATAGCTAACATTAGCATTAGCAGCTGTTTACTGACCAGCCCATGTGTTAACTCTGCTAACTTCTCTGCTACTGAAGTTAGAATGCTAACAGCTAGCCCTGGATACTGAGTCTCTGCTCAGAGGGCATGTTGTCATCACCTGTTACCTGTGTTCATCAGGGGGCGGAGTCTCTCAGCAGCTGCAAACTATCCAGGTTCAGCCCAGCAGTCAGCAGGCCTCCACCAATCAGAACAGCTCAGACATCCACAACCTCCCCTCCTCCACAGGTAGGAACATAGTCGTTGTCGTCGTCGTCGTCGCCCCCCAACACACACACACACACACACACACACAGGAGGAACTGTTCTGGTTGGATCCTGATCACTTCTCTTTCTCTCTGCAGCCAATCTTCCCACCTCCATCGTCTCCTCCTCTTCCTCTTCTTCCTCAGTAGCGGGTCACATGATGTACCCAGGTGGTCACACAGTGATGTACGCTGCACCGACGCCCTCGCTTGGCGATGGCAGCCTTACCGTCCTCAACACCTTCCCCCCAACAGGCCACGCCCAGTCACATGAACCTGGTACAACTCTTTTAATATATGAGTCAGTCAGTTGACCCTGAGTGACTCAATGACATCACCATGAGTGCATGTGCCGGTTTTCTGAACCCAGAGTCATCAGGACCAGGATCTGTGACAGTGTTTTTGGTTTGTTTGTCGTGTCTTTCAGGCGCCGTCCCGCAAGTCTTCCTCACTTCGCTCCCCCCGGTTGCCGCTCAGATCCCGGTCTCTGCGGTCCAGCTCCACCCGGTACGTCTCAGTGAGCAGCACAGTGTGTCTGCTGTGACTCTGTGAGCGTCTGCTCATGTCTGTCTGTGTCTCGTTCAGATGGTGATCAGTCAGCAGAGCAGCAGCAGTAACCTGACGGAGCTGCAGGTCGTCAGCCTGGATGTCCACCAATCAAAAGATGACTGACGTCACATGACACACACACACAAGCTGGTGCAGCTATCCTTGTAAGGACACTTCCATTCATAGGAAACAGTGTAACCCAGACCCCAGTCAGGACCCTGTGGTACCTACAAGGTGTCTGTGTTTATAGCACATAAAGGTCCCAAAGAGGTAACAAGAACACACACACACACACAGACACACACACACACACACACACACCATCATCATCATCACAAACAGTTATTTTTTCCTCACTCCTTGGTTTGGTTTGTTCCTGTTTACTTCCTGTTGTTCATCATCATGTAAACAATAGCAGACTGTAAACAGTGTGATGTGATGAGTACATGTGGAATAATGTGAATGAACATGTGATGTCATGATCAATCAGTTTATGAGACGACAAACATGAGGAAGAAGCTGTGATGTTCAGGCAAGAAGTGTAGCTGTTGCTGGATAGCTAACATTAGCATTAGCATTAGCAGCTGTTTACTGACCAGCCTAGAAGAAACTTCATTCCTTTACTCACAAACATTTGAAACAAACACCAGTGTTAACTCCTGTCTCTGTCACACCTGCTCTTCTACTGAAGTTGGCATGCTAAGCAGCTAGCTGTTTGATACTGAGTCAGTGTAGCTGCTCAGAGGATGTATTACAAACACAATGACAAGTGACCATCATCAATCATCATCATCATCACCTGCTCACAGTAAGAAACCAGGTTCAGTGACAGAGAAAAGGCCCCTTGTATCACATCATCACACACGTGTGTGTGTGTGTGTGTGTGTGTGTGTGTGTGTGTGTGTGTGTGTGAGTGTGAGAGAATAGTGTTCTGAATGTATCAGTATCTTTAGTTCATGTTTTTCTCTTTGTTGCACTTTGAGATAAAGAAAAACAAAGTGCCAAGAACATGGAGAAGTTTGTTAAAGGAACAGTTCACACATTAATATTAACAGAGGGAGCAGGAGGACTCATGTGTTGATGTTTGATCATGTTACTCCGAGGTTCTCAGTCAGTCCACAGCTGTAAAGAGACAACAACAACAACATGAGAGCTGTTCAACACTGTAACAATGTCCAAAAGGACAGTAATGTTTAGATTGAACAGTTTATCGGTTATCTGATCAATACTGATCATTTATTTTTATCATTGATCAGAGGTCATGTCCACAGGCGTATCATGTCTTGTTGAAGTGAATGTGGTCCAGACACCAGAAGACAAACAGGATCCAACATGGACTCTGATGAGCTGATGAAGATCCTGCAGACCTGGTCTGGGGTCAGGTCTGAGCAGGACCTGGTTTTATCAACTTTATAAACTTTTGACTGTTGACGTCAAATATATTTTTGTTCTGAGCCTATTTTTCTCCCAGCGTCACAAACTGAAGCAGGTCAGAAATCAGCCATTTGACCTCTAACCTCCTTCATGTGTTTACGGTTTTCATTTCTTCATGTATGGACCTATATTTCTATACAGTGATTGTTTCATATGAAACAATCAATAATCAATCAATAAAAAGGCCTTTGGAGAGAAAACATGATGTTCTGGGTCACCAGCCAGCCCCGGGCCCTCAGGGGCCCCAGAGGTTCATTGTGTGGAGACCAGCTCTAAAATAAAGCGTTTTAGAAACTGAGTTTGGTGTGAGTCTTCAGGTGAGGGAGGGGCTGTGTGTCAATATATTGCCACAATGCTGATATCAAACATTGAGAATGTTCCTGAAGAAATCTATATGTGTAATTATTTAAAATATAATTAATCAACTGAGGTCCGTTCATATAAAAACATGGACATTCACTCCAAGCAGTAAAGAGGAAATTGTTACTGAGACTTTCTGTTCCTCTCAAAGGCCTCCTTACTCTTCTGAGCTCTCAGCCTCATCTCACTGTTTCATTCAACAAATTTAGCTGGTCAGTTCTCATCATGTGACCTCATCACGTGAGTTCAGGGTGAATGTTTCTAGTCTGTATCTGCTGTGACAGGAAGTTTCACACTCACTCTTCTTCTGCTCTGAGAAACAAACACTGACGTTCAGCAACACCAACAAAGAAGAATCTGTAAAACAGAATTGGAGAGAGATAAAGACAGAGCAGGTCTGGTTCCGGGGTTCTTTAACCTGCACAAGAACCTATATTTCTGACCACAGGAAGAACAAACATCAACAATAGTTCTCAACAAACACAAGGGCCCTCATTTATCAATCTTGCGTGAAAACAGGCGCAGATCTGAGCGCAGAATTGTTCGTACGAAAGGATCCACGTGTGATTCATGAAACATTCGTATCGGACCAATCCCAGCGTACGAATGTTCGGGTCTTGATCAATGCGGCGGCTGAATTCGATCGTCATTAACATGTTACGCCCTTAAATATTCCTGGTTCGGAGGCCCCGCCCACTAAGGTCAAACATGGAGAGAAGAGTTACTGGCAAAAAACGAAACTTTTCAGAGATGGAGATCGACATCCTGACATCCGAGGTGGCGCAAAATAAGGATGTGCTTTTTGTCAGTCTGAAGAGCGGGATCACAGGAGCTCATAAAGCCGCTGTGTGGAAGAGGGTGACGGAGATGAGTTTGGCTCTGCAGCGCCGCCTCCTGCAGCCGCGCGCCAACACAGCTGTTTGAAAAATAAAAGAATAGTGTGTGTCCCGGTCACCTGGCCGCCACGTTTAAAAGTGAGAGCTTGGCATCACAAATCACCTGCACATTTACAGAGTGGTAGTTTTTGCGATTGATGAATGCGTAATCATTCATGGATGGTGCCTTCAGACGCACGAGTGAAATCAATTGCTCCAACCACATTTGGAAACCCAGCAATCTGGAGATCCCTGCGGTCTCTGAACACGCGCTCACGTCTGACGCGCGTATTGTTCCTCCAAAACCAGTAAATCTGCCATCGTTATGATTTGATAACTGTCAAAGCATCTGTTTAAATAAGGGAGTGAGTAAACATCTGGCCAACCACAGTGCAACAATGATTATCTCACCAGATGCTTTTAATTGTTGTTCCAGTTGTGTCACACCCATCGGAAAAAAACATAAACAATTACACAATTTTGCCATGAGTTAATTTGCAAACACACATTTCTGCTTGTATTTTTATTATTTCAAATTTTAATGTGCAATAATTAGATGTCATGTCAGGCTATTTAGCCTCTCATATTGTTTTATTGTACAAAAGAGTGGTATCAGTAAAAAACGTGGGTTTTTTTTAATCTTGTTTTATTCGTTTTAAGAATCCGTTTTGATCTGTTCTAAATATGTGACATGATAATGACAGCTGAGGTTTGTTTAATAATTATTTTCAGACTCAGCCAGATTTTGCTGCTGCACCGCAAATCCAGATTTGCGTACACGAGCTCAGACCTGACGTGAGATCTGATCGTATCGTCCGCTCACGTCCAAATTGATAAATGCCGAAGCTTGCGTGGAAACGGTCGTACGCACGGTTTTCTGCCGTACGTTCGTTTGATAAATGAGGGCCAAGGTGTTTTACAGAATAAAAACTCTCGGAGCTCAGATCTGAACTGGTTTGGAGAACAGGGACTAATAATCCAGATTAGATTAAGATGACGTCATTACACATCAAAGATAATGAACAGATGTGTTTAAATGTTCCTGTTGGTGAAGCAGCGTCTTCAGTGTTAATAGGTGAGAACAGATGAGATGTTTTCAGATTTGAACTTTTTGAAGTTTTTAATAAACGGTGGAACAACCCTTTTATTCATAGTTGTGTCGTCACACATTGCGTCGCTCCCTGAATACGTCAGCACCGCGACACATGCGGCAGCCTCTCTCCCCGTGTTAGCCGTTAGCCGCGCAGTGCAGACGGTTGAAATCTTTCTCCGGACTCGGTGAGTTCAGGTCGAATAAAACGCTCAGAGGACGATGGCTGCCACCGGGACGCAGGGCAGGAAGAGGCTCCTGAAGGAGGAGGACATGACCAAGGTGGAGTTCGAGACTAGCGAGGAGGTAGATGTGACCCCCACCTTCGACACCATGGGACTCCGAGAGGACCTGCTCCGCGGCATCTACGCTTACGGTAGGCCGAGGATCCGGAGGCCTTGGGGAAGAGTTAGCTCAGGATGCTAAAGCAAATTTTTAATCACCGCGGTGAATTAACGTGATAATTTCACTGTGTTCAGTTCACAGTTTATTTAGATTCAGACATATAGGACTGACTTTAAAGTGTTTACATTGTTCACGTTGTTTTCACGGTCTCCCGCTCTCCGGTTAGCGTTAGCCTTTACTGCTTCACCGCAGAGCTGTTATTCTTCTGCCGGCATAAGAACTGAAGACAGGAAGTGACTAGCTACGAATCAGCTCCAGACTGTTTCACAGTCAGACCTTATTTATCCCAAGAAGGGCAATATCTACGGTGGCCCTGAGCTCAATGCACTGAACCTGAGAAAACAGACCAACACTCTGTAAGTTCAGAAAACATTTTCATTAATTTGACAACACATGTAAATTCACAAACGTGTTGAAATTCAGTCCTACAATACAATGGAAGTGTTTCCAGTGGACACAAGCAAAGGGGCGGCGGTGGGGCATGAAGGCGTAATCCTAACTGCAGCGGCCTGGGTTCGAGTCCGACCCTGTGTGCCATACCAACCCTCTCTGTCTGTCTCTCCCGCTCTGTCTGTCTGTCTATCTCTATCTGTCTGTCTCTCTCTCTCTCTCTCTTTGTGTTATAAAAACTCTGAAATAAAACTTAAAGGATACAGAGTTGGAGACACCTGGACCAGACCCTGGACAGGTTTATGTTTGAATGCTGTCCAGCTGTGCTCTCCTCTAAGCAGATGTTTCATGTGACTGGATGTTTTGTGTTTCAGGTTTTGAGAAACCGTCTGCGATCCAGCAGAGAGCCATCAAACAGATCATCAAAGGCAGAGACGTCATCGCACAGTAAGACCTTTAAAAACTGACCCCAGAACTGTGGTGGTCCTGCTCTGACCCGAGTCTTCTCTAACTGCTGGTCTCTGGTCTGTGCAGGTCTCAGTCTGGAACAGGAAAGACGGCCACCTTCTGTGTGTCAGTGCTGCAGTGCCTGGACATCCAGGTGAGTCCGACTCTCAGCTCCACAGGTGGGACTACCAGGGCCAAAGGTTTAATTTGTGCGTCACACAGAGACGTGCTGTGAAATTCAAAATGGCCGCTCTGAAGAAACAAAATGAATCTGATCATAAATAAAATGTTGAGATGTTAAAACATGTTCAAGATTTCAGATTGTAATCATGTGAAGCTCATGTAATGTGACTGAAAACTCCAGAATAGTGCTGCTGTTTAAGATGCAGAATGACCTTTGACACTGAGCTGATGACATCATGCTGTGATGTGTTTCCTGTCTGCAGGTGAGGGAGACCCAGGCTCTGATCCTCGCTCCCACCAGAGAGCTGGCAGGACAGATTCAGAAGGTAGCCCAGCCCACGCAGACACACCCAACCAGTCACGTGTCAGCGTGTGTCACATGGCAACGTGTCCCGGTCACTGATTGGTTCTCTGTCTTGTGTCCAGGTGCTGCTTGCTCTGGGAGACTACATGAACGTTCAGTGTCACGCCTGCATCGGAGGGACCAACGTGGGTGAGGACATCAGGAAGCTGGACTATGGTCAGCACGTGGTGGCGGGGACACCTGGACGAGTGTTCGGTGAGTCAAATCACCTGTCTCTTATCTGGATCCTGATTGGTCATCCTGTGACTGAAGCAGCCAATAGGACGTTAACATCGTCTGTCCTGCAGATATGATTCGTCGCAGGAGTCTGAGGACAAGAGCCATCAAGATGCTGGTTCTGGACGAGGCTGATGAGATGCTCAACAAAGGTGAGACTGAGCATGTGCAAGACACTCACCTGAGACTGACACACCTGGACAAAGCTGTGATGTCAGCAGAGACATGAGTCCTGGTCTGAGACAGAGTCTAGAACAGGAGCTCTCTGTGTTCTGATCTGCATCCAGACGGAACAGTTCAACAAGTTCTGATTAAAACATCACACACACTGTGGAGAACCTGATGGAGAACCTGATGGAGAACCTGACTGACCCTCACTCGTCCTCCTTCAACGTCAGTGTTGTTTTTGATGTTTCAGGTTTTAAGGAGCAGATCTACGACGTGTACCGTTACCTGCCCCCGGCCACACAGGTGGTTCTGATCAGCGCCACGCTGCCACACGAGATCCTGGAGATGACCAACAAGTTCATGACGGACCCGATCCGGATCCTGGTCAAGCGGTCAGTGCAGAACCTCTGTGTGTCGATGGACGACCACCTCACTGATCAATCTAATGATCGACGATCATCAGATTGATCACTGATCTGATTTGACTTGGTTTCCCATTAATGTTGTAACTTAGTATTTGTAGTATTGAATATATTTTGCCCAGCCAGTTTCACGTACAGAACCACACACACACACACACACACACACACACACACACACACACACACACACACACACACACACACACAGGTCGATCAGCCAACAGAACATTTAGTTCAGTTTAAGGTTCTAAACACAGAACTGCACTGAGACCTGAACCCAGATCAGTCAGACACGTCAGTACAGTACTGAAGTGTCCCCCCCCCTCCCTGTGTGGGTGACTGTCTCTCACCCTCAGTGACGAGCTGACCTTGGAAGGGATCAAGCAGTTCTTTGTGGCCGTGGAGAGAGAGGAGTGGAAGTTCGACACTCTGTGTGACCTGTACGACACTCTGACCATCACACAGGCCGTGATCTTCTGTAACACCAAGAGGAAGGTCAGACACACACACACACACACACACACACACTCGGGGTTTAGTCTCTTGCTTGTCAGCAAAGCCTTGTAGGACACTGAGTCTCTGTGTGTTTCAGGTGGACTGGCTGACGGAGAAGATGAGGGAGGCCAACTTCACGGTGTCGTCGATGCACGGAGACATGCCTCAGAAAGAGAGGGAGTCCATCATGAAGGAGTTCAGATCAGGAGCCAGGTAACACTCACACACCTGGACCTGGAGCAGACAGGTGTCCCTCTGTGTAGATGATCTTTATTAATTCATTAAGTCAGACGAATCTACAGCAGCTGGTCTACTTTATTAATGTTTCCTCTCAGCTTTTCTTTTTATTTCTTTTTGTTTGTTTCCTCTGAGCTCAGACTCAAGTATTGATGTTAATTATCTGCTCATTTCTGTTTTCATAAATCATACACTTACATAAATAAGAAAGTCAACATGATTGACAGCTGTAGATGATTGACAGATGACCTCCTCTGTGTTCCAGTCGCGTGTTGATCTCCACTGATGTCTGGGCTCGAGGTTTGGACGTTCCTCAAGTTTCTCTGATCATCAACTACGACCTGCCCAACAACAGAGAGCTCTACATCCACAGGTACACAGCACTACCTTCAACATGTATCACTCCACAGAAAACAGTTCCCACAGTAAGGAGAATTAACAAATCACTGTCATTATGATAATAGAAGTCAAAGTGATTCTTTCAGGAATGGATCAATAAAGCTGCTGAATAAATACAATAGTGTGTGTGTGTGTGTGTGTGTGTGTGTGTGTGTGTGTGTTAACCATGGGGAGAAAAAATGACCCTAACCCTTTTTGAAATAAAGATTAGAACAATACAAAGAATAACATCAATGACAACACTACTTTTAGGTTGTCGGAGGTAGTGCAAAAACAAAACAACAGTAACTTTACTGTAAGGTGTGTATATATTTATGAAATGTATTCAGCTACAGCCCTGTTTATTGTCTGTGCTGCTGGTGACTTGGCACCATGTTTTCGTTGCTGATCAAACAGAGTTGGGAGGAGAGGCCGCCGCTGTTTCTGTCGAGTTGCTGCTCGACCTTTCTCAGCTTCAGTCTGGGACTTTAAGAGAAATATAACACGTTTCAGAAACAAATAATTGTGTTTATCCTGTAAAATGAACTAGTAACGTTACAGACTGTTTGCTGCCTAGCTCTCACATTAACGTGAGTCGTTTTATTATTAGCCACTAGCTTAATGATAACTTAACATACGGCTAATGTGGCTTTCAGCTAATGGCTAATAGTTAAACGGCTAACGTTAACGTGTGCTGCCGGTCAGGTAAAATAATAATACAAAATAATTCCAAACGGCACTTTTTCCAATTTCAACTAAAACAGGTTGTGAAGTTCCTTCAGCAGCAGCACCTGCCATGTTAATTTAGCATTTAAGGTCTCCAAGAGACAGTTGTGCAGGCGCTGGTGGGGTCTGTAGGAGTTGATCCACGTGCCTTCTCCAAACACAATCAGTGGTTTGAAATGCATATGAGACTGGTCCAGTTTGTGCATTAAGGTTCGCCTCTGTAGTTCCTGGCCAGCACAGTGAAAGCTCTGTCCTTAGCCTGATGTTCTCTGTTCATAATTTGTTTTTCTTGTAGCTTTTGCACAATGTCCTTCATTCCTTAGGGTTTCAAGAGATCAAAGGTGGTGCTCTCTTAAACATCAGACCTGCAGGATATGTCTTTGTGGTTGCATGTGGACTGTTGCGGTAGTTTAGCAGAAAATTGTGCAGTCTCTGATGCAGGGTTCCTTGTCCTTGTGATGCTTTCAGTGCATGTTTCATTGTCACGACAAACCTTTTCCGCAATGCTGTTTGTGGCAGGATGGTATGGAGCTGATTTAATGTGTTGCACTCCATTAGCTTGCAGAAAATCATCCATTTCCTGTGAAACCAGCTGAGGTCCATTGTCAGAGACTAGCTGTGTAGGAGATCTGAAGCGACTGAACATTTATACCTCTATGGTCTTCTCTGTGGTGGTTGACCTCATGATAGCCACTTCAGGTCATTTCCTGTACGCATCAACAGCGACAAGAAACATTCTGTCCTCAAATGGACCTTCAAAATCAATGTGCACACGATGCCGTGGCTCCTGTGGGAACTCCAAGGGATGGAGAGGAGCTAGTGGTGGGTTGCCTCGGACCTTGTGACAAGATGGACAGCTTTTAGCTATCTCTTCAATCTGTTTGGCCACTAAAAATAGCTTCTCGCTATTTCCTTCATTCTCACGCTTCCACTGTGTCCTGCAAGAAGTTGCTGTAACACTTTTGTTTGGAATGACAGGGGGGGGGGGTCACAGCAAACATCCTGACTGAACAGACAGTTGTGCCCGCTTTCCAAGGAAGGGCTTCAAGTTTGCGTCATCACTTTCAGGGTGACCTTTAACGAGCAAGTCCATGAGCGCAGACAACACAGGGTCATTTCTGGTCTCCTTTTTTATCTGCAGAGCTCAAACAGGTGCTTTTTCTACCTCCCTGAAGTAGAAAATGTCCAGTGTTCGACTCTGGCTTTGTGACAGGAAATGGTAATCTGGATAATGCATCTGCATTGCAGCGAGAGTCTGACTTGTGATACTTGATGTCATATGAGTGTCCCGACGACAGCAACGCTCACCTCTGTAGTCGGGATGCAGCAAGAGATTGTGTTCCCGTGTATGGTCCAAGGATGGTCGTGAGAGGTCAGTGCTCAGTTAGGTGTGTAAACTTCCCTCCATACAAGTACTGGTGACACACAATGCTCAGAACCTCTCGTTCCGGTGTCCTTGTTTAATGTTCTAGACGCAAAAGCATTTGGCTTCTCCTCACCGTCTGGCAGTATGTGGGAAAATCACCGCCCCTACACCATAAGGAGAGGAGTCGCAGGCAAGATGAATTGGGAGAGATGGGTTGAAGTGGGTTAGAACATCTGATGTAG
>NW_019524146.1:0-1018 GCF_002814215.2 Seriola lalandi dorsalis
GACAAAGAAAAACAACTCAGAGAACTGGAGGACTTGAAGAAAAAGCAACAACAAGAAATTACTGATGAAATGAATGAAAAAACAAAACTAAAAGATGAAATGAAGGACAAAGAAAAACAACTCAGAGAACTGGAGGACTTGAAGAAAAAGCAACAACAAGAAATTACTGATGAAATGAATGAAAAAACAAAACTAAAAGATGAAATGAAGGACAAAGAAAAACAACTCAGAGAACTGGAGGACTTGAAGAAAAAGCAACAACAAGAAATTAATAATCTGAAAGAGAAATACAAAAATAAATGCGCCATCTGCTGACGATGCTTCCCTCAGCTGGAACTCTCAGTATTGTTCATTATGATGTTACAAGCTCAGCATCATTTAATCAGCATCAACGCCTTGAACACACAAACAGTAAATCACAGTTTTAAGGATATTATTGTTTATGGTTTAAGGATGTGTACTAACAACAGAAATCATGTCCATTACACCAAAAATTTCAAGTGAGAAATCTTTGAATAGACATTTGAAACTACTATTGATATTATGATTATTATTATGCCTATTATTGTTTTGGGGTTTTGTTGTAAATACTATATATTAGGATAGGACTTCATACAATGTGTTTAATTGGCAGTATGTATATATATGTCTATATATTCATAATTTCAGATCTTTCAGTACGAAATGTGCATTTATTTGTTTACTCTTTTGATTTTTAGTATTTAATCTGCATTTAAACAATCACTCAGTCCTAACAATTGTTTCCTCATTTGCATTGATTAAACAAAGTATTGGATCCGTTAATATAATGTAAATGTAAACAAATCTTTGAAAATGAAATGGTTGAAAAGTAATCTTGTAATGTTTATAATTTCTTCAGAATTCATTGTATAAAGAGATTCAACCTTAACAATTCACATTAAAATCAAGAATTTGAAGAAAAAAATGATGAATAATATATAATATAATAATATATGACCAGATCTTTTGTTCTGTACAGGAACAAAGACCTTTTCAA
>NW_019524146.1:4536-6262 GCF_002814215.2 Seriola lalandi dorsalis
TTCATGTTAGTTTATTTTGTTTTAATGATTTTATTTTGGTATTTCCGGGTGTGATAGTCGCTGCTCAGTAGTTGGAAGATGTTACTTTCAGTTTCGTCCTGGACGGTCGAACAGAGGAAAAAGTTCAGCTCATCATTAAACGCATTTAAAATCAAGTAATTAAAGTTGCTCCATGTAGCATCGGTTCTGTGGGTGGATCAATAGAAGCGATCAGGCGATTTTAACCTTTAACACCGATCATTTTACCGCGCGAGGGCACGAATGGATTGATCATTGATCGTTTGGTGAGTTCACGTTCTGAGTTTGTTATTATCACAGTAACCGGACACAGTTTTCTCAGACTCGACAGAAAACACAAACACACTGACTCTGTTTGATCTTCAGGTAAAAGCGCACGTTCAGGTTCACGTTCAGGTGTTTGACGCAACCGGAAACGTTTTATATCAGACTCATATAAACCTTACAGCCGCCATGTTGAATTGAAGTCTGTGATCGAGGCCTACCTGTCGATCATTTCCTCATTCAGCTCCATGTGATCAGTTACATTTTATTTAAATATTTCACATTCACTACATTATGCATGTATATGTCCCAGTAGTGTCAGTATTAATAGTTTAGTATCTGCAGTGTAACTTATTATTTTTCTATACATTTCATTTAGTCAGTGCCTTGTAGAGACGTGTCGACCTAATGACCTTTTCCATGTTAATATTTAACGGATGAAGTTTAAACCTCAGATCCACAGATATGTTTTATAATGTTTTTTCAGTAACTGTAACAGATTACAATTATATTTATTTTGTAGTTTAATTATGTGTAAGTAGTTAGTCCACAACACAGGTTTTAATCATGTCTTTTCTCTGCAGAGTTGCTGTGAGGCTTGAAGGTAAAACCAAAGAATTTATTTTATCCAGCAAGACACCGACAAACTTCCCTGAGTCATCATGCCACCTCAGCTGAACTTAATGTTGGTGTGTCATTAATCATCATGAATGTTTGGAATAAACTGAGGCTGCAGAGAAAAGTTAGTAAAGCTAGTTAAAGTAAAGTGACGCTGTAGATGCAACTAACGATTTAATGTGAATTAAATATAAAAGTAAAGCACACTTTGAGCTTTTACCCTCAGGAGGCGCTATGGGCAAATAAGAGCCACCAAAAACAATGCAGGCAGGATGCGAACTGCAAATCAGAACAACTAATTAACCAGTTAACTAACTGACTAACTAGTTTTATGTTTATCTGCCTCTCCCCTCCGTCTGCTGAGGTGTTCTTTCTGTCTCCAGAACGACTGTGACCCCGGTGACGTGTTCGCAGAGCTTCAGCACTGACATGCAGGTATCGTCCGTCAGTCTGTCAAACATTTATCACGTCACAGTGTCAGTGTGTCGTGACGCGTTCATGCTTGTGTTGTGATGATTGTGATGCTGCTGCCGTCTTACAGGAGCGGTGGTGACTCCTCAGAGGTCAGAGGTCGCGGTGCAGCAGTAGGTGAGTTTCTCTGAGGTGCACTTCAACATTATTCAGTTAACACTGTGCAGCTGTGCGCTTCATTCAGGTTCTTGTCTCTGTTGCGTCCAGCAGGGTGACGTCATGGCGGCTGCAGCACCTGGTGAGTCCAGTCTGACTTTGATACCCGTGTCACTCCTTCCAGGAAATAGACGACACCACGACTCGCTGTCACTGATGGATTTATTCATCTTCTGCACTTCATCATCTCAGACGCCAC
>NW_019524146.1:6575-7264 GCF_002814215.2 Seriola lalandi dorsalis
CCATGTGTTTAATAACCGTGATAAACAAAACCACAGACAAGTCAGTGAGCTGATAAACAAGATCGACACCATGCTGAAGGAAAATGGAGGCAGCTGCTACACTAATGAGATGCTGCAAGAGGCTGAAGCAGCGATACAGAAAGAAGTGGAGAAGATCCTGAAGGAGAAGGAAGAAGAGATGAAGAGAGAGAGGGAGGAACTAGGAAGAAAACATGAGGAAGAGATGAGGAGAGAGAGGAGCTTCATGGGAATCTGGAAGAAGTTATGGGAGAGTTAAAATTAAAACTGAAAAACTGAAATGGGATGGACTTCAGCAACTACAGCGAACAAAAATCTGAAAACCGGAATTGAAACCTGAAGTAATAAAGTATAAATTCAAATTGCAGTCTACAGAAACTGCTGTATACAGTGGAGTTCATGAGCTTGTATTCATAGTACAGTGACGTTACAGAGAGTTGTTTATTTTCTTTTTAAGAGACAGGTAATGTGCCACCTACAGGGGGCGCTGGAGGAGTGTAATCGACTTCCTACATGATACTTGAAGGTTAATTGATATTATCACCTTGACTCTACAGAGCAACAGAAGTGTGAACACCTGCACCAGCGTTGTACCTGCATCTGTCCGAGGACACAATCAGACTTTAGATGAAAATCATTTAATGACTCGTTCAGAGAAAAAGGAAGAAAAA
>NW_019524146.1:7284-10083 GCF_002814215.2 Seriola lalandi dorsalis
TGTCCCCGTGCAACACAGGCGCAAACTTAGTTCCTACGTTCTGCTTACAGCCAATACAAATAGAAGAAAATTCATAAAAATAAATCATATAAATAATGTGTGCAAAATAAGAAAATATCAAATGACAACATAAATATATTTTATGGCAGTTAAAACCCATTTAATTCAAAAATTGTGATTCTCCTCTTATTGAAATTGAGTCGATTGAAGAATACATCAAAGATAAATGTGATGATTCCTTTAAGAAGCTGATCTCTGACTGGAGGAAGATACCATGTGTTTAATAACTGTGATAAACAAAACCACAGACAAGTCAGTGAGCTGATAAATAAGATCGACACCATGCTGAAAACCGGAATTGAAACCTGAAGTAGTAAAGTATAAATTCAAATTGCAGTCTACAGAAACTGCTGTATACAGTGGAGGTCATGAGCTTGTATTCATAGTACAGTGACGTTACAGAGAGTTGTTTATTTTCTTTTTAAGAGACAGTTAATGTTCCACCTACAGGGGGCGCTGGAGGAGTGTAATCGACTTCCTACATGATACTTGAAGGTTAATTGATATTATCACCTTGACTCTACACAGCAACAGAAGTGTGAACACCTGCACCAGCGTTGTACCTGCATCTGTCCGAGGACACAATCAGACTTTAGATGAAAATCATTTAATGACTCGTTCAGAGAAAAAGGAAGAAAAACAAACTGATGTGTTTGACGGTCGTTCAATTTCTTTCCTGTTCTGTAGGAGTGAAGATTTTAAATACAGGACTTGCAGTGATGGAGTATTTGTACATTTTACATTGTGATATTGATGCAAAAATAGTTCAGAAAAAAATATCCCAGGACTTTACAACGTCATGATTAAGATTTTATTTTGTTAACTGTTTGGAAACTAAAAAAAACCAATTGTCTTTTTCCTTTTTTTCTTTTTTAAATTCGTTGCTGTAATCAGACTGTAGTGACCCAATAATCAGACTGTAGTGACCCAATAATCCGACTGTAGTGACCCAATAATCCGACTTGTTTCATTCAGGTCATGCTTTTGTAAAACCACACACTGGTCTTTATATTTATATTTTCCCCTGATGATGTTCAAAAGTTTTACTTCATGACTTCATAGTTTTTAAATTCTAGTTGAAGTGTTGAATCTGAACTCTGCCGTCATTTTAGTCTCTTATTTCCAAAGCTTGTTTTCCTCTGTTAGTGAATCATGGTATAAACACGGTCACAGACACATGTACATGTATATATCATATAATAATATATGATATAATAATATATGTCATTTTAGCATGTTAAACTCAGTCTCTGTGACATGATCTTTGCATGTTTCTTGACCTTTTTTGATATATTGACCTACTTAGAGAAAATTCTTTGATTTTAAACCAAGATTAAAAATAATAATTGATTAACAAGATAATCCTTTTGAAGCAAAAATCTGGTTGTAGAATTTTCCTTTTTCTTCTGTGATAATTAACAGAAACTTTTTAGATTCAAACAAAGGAACGAGATTTTATCTTGGTCTTAAGGAAACTTTACAACTATTTCATCATCATTTAATGGACAAAATGATTAATGAGAAAATAATCTGCAGGTCAGTACATGATTCACTTCATAACACAGGTTTTAAAAAGTCTTGTGAAGCTTGATTTACTTCTTTTCTTGTGACAATAAAACCCCAAACCACTTTTCAAACACGTTTTCCATCTCTGAATGAATCGCTCCGTCCCTCTCAGCTGCTGTTAGTTTCAGCTCATTTCCATTCAAATTAAACCTGTACAACCTGAAACCTGCATTTAATCCCCGTCAGTCAGTCAGTGTCTTCATCGTCTGCTCAAGGCCACAAAACTAGAAGTGTAACTGTGACGGAGATAAAGGCCGACATGATGTCTCTGAGCTGCAGGGTTCAAGTCTCTGCATGTAGATCCCCAGGAAGAGCAGAGGATTCCCAGAGAGTCTGCGACATCCACCCAGTCAGGAAGTTTCCCTCGTCTTCTCGCCTTTTTTGGTCTCAAGAGCTGTTGCATGTAAATCAGTCTCAGGGTGAGCGTGCGGTGCAGGAGGCCGGCCGACACTCCTCCGGCTCCACGAACAGGCCCGAACCAGCCGGAGAATGTGGACAATGTCGGCTGTGCCTGACTGCAGGGTCGGGGATGTAAACCGGTGCTGTCACTTCACTGCAGTCAGACGCTGCACGAGTTCACCTGCAGCATTCACACCTTCAGTCTGGTTAGAAAAGCTGCAACTGAGGCAGATTTTACATGAAGATATCACTTTTAACTTTAAATATTGAAAACTTCCTGTTTTGTAACATAAAATTAATGTAAAAATAAAAGCTTTCAGAAAAATGTACTTAAAGTATCAAAAGTAAAAGTACTCCTCATGCAGAATGTTTATAGTATTAATAATATATTGTTTTAATAATCTTTGTTGGTGGTGAAGTTTAATCCACTAAAAGTTCATCACATTTATAAAAACTTCACTGTGCAAAGTAAAAACAACTGAGTGTCATGGAGTATGAATAAAAAACAGTAGAATTTGATCAGTTAATTGTTTTTATTTATCTCTGGTTCCTCCATCCTTCAGCTAAACGTTGTGATGTAAAAGTATAAACTGTGTCGATCTGTCAAACATCTGCAGCAGCTGTGTCGTCTGGTGCAGTTCAGTCCATATAAGGAAAGTAGCTTCATGGCGTTTCTGCTCAACTACAGGTAAAACTTAGATTCTCAGATTTTGTTTAAAAATCTCCTCCTCCACCTTTTTTGTTCTGAATCTTTAACCCCCCCCCCCCCCCCCC
>NW_019524146.1:10817-18861 GCF_002814215.2 Seriola lalandi dorsalis
TAAATCTTGTCTTCAGCTGTTGGTCCTGATTTGCAGGATTTACTCGCAGCTTGAAACCGACACAAACAGTTTTAAAGTTGTAACATCAGATAAAATCGTCTGATGCAGGACGAAGAACCAGACGAACGTCACACTGACACATTCAAACTGAAGATAAACAAACATCGATCAATGAACTCTCACACACGTGACTGAGATTTACACGAGTAAACAAACAAACAAAAACAACATAAAACCTTTTTAATCCCACAGTGTGAATATTTGATGTCTATATGTGTTAATAATATATAATATTATATTATATATATTAACTTAATTAATTATATATTATATAAAGGGACATATATGTCACATATTACATTTCTGTGTGCGGAGCAAAGAGAAGGCTCAGTGGTTGGATGCTCCTCCATATTGAAAAAAGTCTTAATTTACCCAGAATTCATTGCACCATACTCCAAGAACTAAACTGCTTTGTGTGACAGATGAATTCAGAGTCTATCTGAAGCCTGTTTGTGAAATCTAAGAGAGTCTGTCTTTGTTACAGTGTCTGTAGAAATGATTCATTTCTAATTCCCTGTCACCTCTCTCTCCTCCAGCAGCTGAAACCTTTCCGGTGCGACGGACCAATCACAGCTCTCCTCCTGCTCAGGTGGAATCCATGATTTCAGTATGAGCCCTGCAGGTTGTGGGCGGGGGGCTGTCATCCCGCGTACCCGCTCCCCCTTGACAGATGCCTTCTCCAGCCAATCAGGACGCGAGTTTGGACAACATGGCGGATCATGCTCACCTGGACCAATCAGCGCGCGAGCTGAGGGAACGTTGCCTTTTATGGTCAACGCCAGCTAAAGTCCCGCGAACGCAAATAAAACCGGTGCGGTTTGGCTCGTGATGCTGCATTTACTGAACAAGTCTGGGGCAGAAAGACTCCCGCTTCACCTCACCGACAGACACACCCGAGACTCACCTGCACAGGTAAGAAGCAGCTGTGTTTTTTAATTTTAAAGTTGTTTTTATCTGAACTCTCACAAAACTAAAACCTAACTAAACCGCTACAGGTGAGTTTTTATCAGGCACAGATACTGAGTCACTTCAGGTGTGTTACCGGCAGCTGAGAGCGCGAGGTCTCTGCTTTATTCACCTTTTCCATCAGCGGTTTTCTCATCCTGGAAGTTTCAGCCTTTTAACAGTAAAAGAAAAGATTTAAGTTCATCCACAAAACTCATATTGTCCAGAAAATTAGTTTTTAAGGTTGAACTTTCTGGTTAAATTGAATCTTTTTATTTCAGGGTTACAGATAATAATAATTAAAAAAAAAATAATCCCATAACCAGGTGAAGGTAAACTGTAACCTGGTTTGAGATCAGCACGTTCAGGTAAAAACTACCTGACAAGATCTCTGCAAGTATGAAGATGTTGATCTGAAAATCAGCAGCAGGATTTTTCATCCTGATGAACTGAACCATCTGAGTCTGGAGCTGAAACTGAAATCAGCACAAACACAAATATACAGAAGGAAATCTGTGACCAGATCTTTCAGGTTTTTCTTCTCGTTGACTCTAATTGTTTGTTTGTCAAAAGGAGGTAAAATCAAAATAAACAAAACTCCAATCAAATTTATACAGTTTTTAGTTCAGGAGTAAAGAAACATTTAGGAAGGAATCTGTTTTTGTTATTTATAATTATAGATTTTTATTCTAAATCAGTTTGTTTCCTCACTGACTATTGTTCGAAGTGTTTATTTATTTGGTTGCAGCTGTTTGAGTGAATGAACTAATATCAGATGAATCTGAATGTCCTGAGGGAAGGGCTGCTCCTGTCTGCTTCCTGTTTCAGCCCCTCTTCAAAATAAAACCTCCTGAATTTCATGAAACAAACATTTCCGTTCCCTCATTAACTTCTCAACAGCTGGAGTTTACTTAAAAATAATTAATAATTAAAAAATAAAAAATGTGTATCGTGGAGAGTCGCAGCTCGGAGCCTGTGGAGTTTAACCAGGAGAGGTTTGTGTTCCGCCTGAACTGGTTTTGAAATCGTCCTGAAGCGACGGGACTTCAGGACACATAATTTAAGAGCATCTGGTTGGATGACTTGAGCTGCCGCGCCCGGCAAACAGCTGTCCTTCCTCTGGGCTGCTGGATGAGAAATGATTTTAAAAGATGGAGCAGACTGAAGTAAAAACTAATTCCACTCTTCAGTCTCAGAAAAAGGAAATAACAGCAAGATGCAGATTATTTTTTTATTAATTTATTTTATTATACTCTTTAAAGTCGGTGTGCTGAGATACTCAAGCTTCATCAACCTCAAGACTCATGAATAAGGATGAACCGTCACTTTAAAGACGCATTCCTGATATTTAAGTTTTCAAATCTGGAAACTTTAATGTAAAAATTTCAATGATAAACGGAGGAAAAGATTAAACGTCCTAACCTGATTTATTTCTTATTAGATGTTTGTTCTTTAAATATTATGATTAAATCTTTATTCAAAATGCAGTTTTAAAAAAAAAAAAAGTGGTTTGTTAAACAATTAGTTTGACACTGAAATTTAAAACTGCATGATTCTTTAATAAATATTATAATCAGGAGGTTTTCGGTTTGAGCAGGTGGTTCATCAGTTTAGAGACGAGGGGTAAATGAAGAACAAACGGGATGTTGGGAAATGTGTGGAGCAGCATGTTTAATCTAATTGTTTCCTTTCAGACATGGAAGATGAAATCGCTGCCCTCGTTGTTGACAACGGCTCTGGCATGTGCAAGGCCGGTTTCGCCGGAGACGACGCCCCCCGCGCCGTCTTCCCATCCATCGTCGGTCGCCCCAGACACCAGGTAAGAAACCTGAACGTCGCCTTCTGTCTCAGGTACATTAAACTAAATGCAGTGCATCACGTGACTGTTGTGTGGTTTCAGGGTGTGATGGTGGGAATGGGACAGAAGGACAGCTACGTGGGAGACGAGGCCCAGAGCAAGAGAGGCATCCTGACCCTGAAGTACCCCATCGAGCACGGTATCGTCACCAACTGGGACGACATGGAGAAGGTGAAGACTTGAGCATTGTGTTTACATGAGTTCACACCTGGTGTTAGGGCTCTGACACCTGGAGCTCAGACAGGAAACGGAGCTGAATCATCCCTGTGAAATCAGTGTCAGGGTTTAGTGCCATCTAGTGGTGAGGGTGCAGATTGCAACCAGCTCCATTCCATATGTAGATATTAAGGGCTCATCGTAAGATAATGAACAGTTAGTTTCAGGTGATTAACACTAATGAAAACATAATTATGAAAATTAATATTCCATTTCTGCCAAAGGATCACTAAATCTTACACTGGTCCTTTAACTGCAAAGTGAATACAGGACATGAGCAGACGACAAACACACCAAATTTATCTTTGATTTGTCTTCATCGTAAATCTGAAGCCAGCAGCTTTATGACTTGTAGTTGATCCTCTAACCGGCCGTCCTGTCCTGCAGATCTGGCATCACACCTTCTACAACGAGCTCCGTGTCGCTCCCGAGGAGCATCCAGTCCTGCTGACCGAGGCGCCGCTGAACCCCAAGGCCAACAGGGAGAAGATGACTCAGGTGTGTTCAGACTGTCAGCTGCTCTGGACCTGTTCAATGTATTACTGCATTTTTTATTTATTTATTTATTTTTTTTTACTTCAACTAATGGATCAGTATCCTGACCTACAATACATCCCAATAAAACCAGCTACTGAGTTTCAGTTTGGTCTTTGTCAGTTTAACTTTATTGCAGTTGTCATGGCTTCCACAGTGACATGCATCTTTGTCTTTGGTCCAGATCATGTTTGAGACCTTCAACTGTCCTGCCATGTACGTGGCCATCCAGGCCGTCCTGTCACTGTACGCCTCCGGTCGTACCACAGGTGAGAACTCATGTCTCTGCTGTAAGATCTTAAAACACTGTCACAAATCAGCTTTTTATAGATCCTGTTTTTAAAAAAAAAACAACAACTTTCCATTTCCTAAGAAGCTCAGGTCTGATTCAAAAGTAATTGAGCCTCTTGGAGCATCTAGTGGTCATTTAGAGGAACTGCAGCCATACACATCTCTGTGCTGGCCTTCATGTTGAACCATGAAAGCTGAAGGAGTTTCTTTTCTAACTGGCTGCTGTTTGTCTCACAGGTATTGTGATGGACTCCGGTGACGGTGTCAGCCACACTGTGCCCATCTACGAGGGCTACGCTCTGCCTCACGCCATCCTCCGTCTGGACCTGGCTGGCAGAGACCTGACAGACTACCTGATGAAGATCCTGACGGAGAGAGGCTACAGCTTCACCACCACCGGTACAATACAGACTACTGACTTTTACCTCTAAAGATATTTAGTCCAATTTATAATCTCTAATGTCTGAGGAGGTGAAGCTTTTTAATGTCTCAATATTTGTAGAGCCTGTTGTGTCTCTCGTTCTAACGCAAACCTTTAACCTCTGAACTCCAGCCGAGCGTGAGATCGTGCGTGACATCAAGGAGAAGCTCTGCTACGTGGCTCTGGACTTTGAGCAGGAGATGCAGACGGCGGCTTCCTCTTCCTCCCTGGAGAAGAGCTACGAGCTCCCTGACGGACAGGTCATCACCATCGGCAACGAGAGGTTCCGCTGCCCCGAGACGCTCTTCCAGCCGTCATTCATCGGTTTGTAACTCGCCTCGGTCAGCAGGACTGTACCACCAAGATGTCGCCCTACTTGAGTTTCCGGTCTTTTCTGTCTGAAGTTCAGTCAAACATTTAATAAACTCTTGTTCTGTGTGTTCAGGAATGGAGTCAGCTGGCGTCCACGAGACGACGTACAACAGCATCATGAAGTGCGACGTGGACATCCGTAAGGACCTGTACGCCAACACTGTGCTGTCCGGCGGCACCACCATGTACCCCGGCATCGCTGACCGCATGCAGAAGGAGATCACTGCGCTGGCCCCACCCACCATGAAAATAAAGGTACAGTCTCTATATTCATGCAGGTCAGTGAAGGTGAACTCAAATCAGTCACCTAATCCTTTACCTGAGGGTAAAGTTCAGTCTGCTGGCAGGTTTGAGTCTGACTATCAGTTCTGCTGTGAAACACCTCATTTGTTTTCTAAAGGGTCAGATCTGTAAACCTTTTTTAAATCTTTAGAAAAACATTAGTCAACTTGTTGTTTAATTAGCAGTGAATGTATCACTCCCCATTTCAGGGTATGAAAACACTTGACCTATTTTTTTATTTATTTTTTTAATTTATTTTTTTTAAATAGCTTTCTACCTGCAGAAACAATATGCTATGGCAGTATTTTTAACCAGATGGGGAGATTGAAACTTCCTGATTTTTCATTAAAATCTATCCGGTATTCTCCTGATCACAATAACAAAATGAAAACTCACTATGAAGCAGATTCTTTTCAGTTTTCTAAATTCAAGACAGTTTTTAAATGCTAGAGGTTTCAGACTTTGTCAACCTTAGACTAAAATCAAACCTGTCCAATATTTGTGAATTTAATAGATTTACCAATATTTCAAATCTGAAAAATCCCACATCACTGCTTCCATCTCACCTTTCCCTCCTCTCTCCTGCAGATCATCGCTCCCCCAGAGAGGAAATACTCGGTCTGGATCGGTGGCTCCATCCTGGCCTCCCTCTCCACCTTCCAGCAGATGTGGATCAGCAAGCAGGAGTATGACGAGTCTGGCCCCGCCATCGTCCACCGCAAGTGCTTCTAAACAAAACAAACCCAAACCTCCACGTCATCGTCCTCCGCCCCCCTGGAGAGGAAGCCAACACTTTCAACCGTTCCATCCACCTAGAAAAGTCTCTGGTTTATCTTGTGTGAACAGACTGAAAGATGTGAGACGCCGCACACAAGAATAATCCAGTGACTGTTTACATTTTAATGTTTCAGCAGCTTAAACTGAACTTCTGACGGACTGTCAAACATTTCTCAACATGTTAGTGTTACTCTGCTCACAGCTTTCACTCCTCTGGTGATAAACTACTGATGGTCAGAAAACAAACAGTATTATCACTGAACATCCTCTACCCATGTCTTTCTACCTCTTTAACAATCTAATGCATTAAATTGCACATCAACATTCAGCCTTTCTCATGTTCTGTTCAGCTGTGTAGGTGCTTTCCACCAGTGTTTATACTTTTCAATAAAATGCCAACATTTGATGTTTACAGCGTCTCTGTGGTCATTTGCTGTTTGATGCTTTGGTTTTCTTACTGTCCAGCCACTTTCAGATGGAAGGTGACCAAAACTGTTTTAATCAGTACACTACATTTTTATTACATTTTTGATGACTTACTATACTGTGACGTTTACATGACTTTTTACGCCTTGGTATACTATAATGTATTTAACTTTTTAAGCAATACTAAATTACAGCGCCTTAGTATAGTATAAATGTATTACTTTTTATGCATTATGCTGTGACATTTTCTATGACTTTTCATCCTTACTATACTATGCAGTTTGTCTTACTATATTTTAATGACTTTTTATACCCTAATATACCGACGTTTTTATGACTTTCGATGCCTTACTGTACTATGACGTTTTTTTTTTTTACGTCTTATGTCTTACTATACTAGGATGTTTTTGACTTTTTGTGCCTTACTATACTATGTCTTGTTATGCCTTACTGTACCATGACTTTTTTTTGACTTTATGTCTTACTATACTATGATGTTTTTTTGACATTTTATGCCTCACTATATTATGACTTTTTATGCCTTACTATACTATGTCGTTTTTATGAATTTTTTTGCCTTACTATAATATGACTTTTTATGTCTTACTATACTGACTTTTTATGCATTACTATACTATGATGTTTTTTTGACTTTTTATGCCTCGATATATTATGACTTTATGCCTTACTATACTATGACGTTTTTATGACTTTTTATGCCTTACTATATGACGTTTTTTTTACTTTTTATGCCTTACTATACTATGATTTTTTTTTGACATTTTATGCCTCACTATATTATGACTTTTTATGCCTTAATATACTATGACTTTTTATGACGTTTTATGCCTTACTATAATATGACTTTTTATGCCTTACTATACTATGACTTTTTATGCCTTACTGTACTATGACTATTTATGCCTTACTATACTATGTCGTTTTTATGAATTTTTTTGCCTTACTATAATATGACTTTTTATGCCTTACTATAATATGACTTTTTATGCCTTACTGTACTATGACTATTTATGCCTTAATATACTAGGAATTTTTATGCCTTACTATAATATGACTTTTTATGCCTTACTATAATATGACTTTTTATGCCTTACTATAATATGACTTTTTATGCCTTAATATACTATGACTTTTTATGCCATACTATACTATGACGTTTTATGCCTTACTACACTATGATGATTTTGTGACTTTTTATGCCTTACTATACTGTGACATTTTTATGACTTTTTATGCCTTACTATACTATGTCGTTTTTATGATTTTTTTGCCTTACTATAATATGATGTTTTTATGACTTTTTATGCCTTACTATACTATGACTTTTTTTTTGACTTTTTATGACTTATTTTACTATGTCGTTTTTATGAATTTTTTTGCCTTACTATAATATGACTTTTTATGTCTTACTATACAATGACTTTTTTCTTTACTTTTTATGCCTTACTATAATATGACTTTTTATGCCTTACTATAATATGACTTTTTATGCCTTAATATACTATGACTTTTTATGCCATACTATACTATGACGTTTTATGCCTTACTACACTATGATGATTTTGTGACTTTTTATGCCATACTATACTATGACGTATTTTTTACTTTTTATGCTTCGATACATTATGACTTTTTATGCCTTACTATACTATGTCGTTTTTATGAATTTTTTTGCCTTACTATACTATGATGTTTTTCTGACTTTTTATGCCTTACTATAATATGACTTTTTATGCCTTACTATAATATGACTTTTTATGCCTTAATATACTATGACTTTTTATGCCATACTATACTATGACGTTTTATGCCTTACTACACTATGATGATTTTGTGACTTT
>NW_019524147.1:0-1635 GCF_002814215.2 Seriola lalandi dorsalis
CGCGTTCATGGTCCTCTGAGCCCAGGAAAAACCAACGTCTCACTGCAGCGGTGTGAGAAGTACTCTGATGATTTACTACAGTTAGAGTACTTCTTGCAGTTAAAGTATCCCAGTAAAGTACTTCAAGTATCACAGTAAATTATAAAACTACTTCCTGTAGTTAAAGTATTACTGTAAAAATACTTTCTGTAATTACGGTATCAATGTAAAATATGAAAGTACTTCCTGAAGTTAAAGTATCCCAGTAAAAGTACTTTCTGTAATCACATTATCACAGTAAAAGTACTTAATGTAGTTACAGTATCACAGTAAAATATAAAAGTACTTCCTATAGTACAAGTATTGCAGTAAAAGTACATCTTGTGGTTACAGCATCACAGTAAAGTATAAAAGTACTTCCTATAGTACAAGTATTGCAGTAAAAGTACATCCTGTGGTTACAGCATCACAGTAAAGTATAAAAGTACTTCCTATAGTACAAGTATTGCAGTAAAAGTACATCTTGTGGTTACAGCATCACAGTAAAGTATAAAAGTACTTCCTATAGTACAAGTATTGCAGTAAAAGTACATCCTGTGGTTACAGCATCACAGTAAAGTATAAAAGTACTTCCTATAGTACAAGTATTGCAGTAAAAGTACTTTATGTTGTTACAGTATTACGGTCTGATTTGTATTTTGGACTTTTCTCTACTCTTTGATTTTATTGTGAAAATCTATATAGCTGCAGGTATCTACTGAGAGGCGTTTCTAGGGGAAATAACTCTTGACTGCAGCTGACATCTCAGACATCTGTGATAACAGGCTCCAATCAGACGCTGCTTTAACTCGTCACATGTCCCAGTGGTTGGAAACCAATGATTTAATCTTAATGTTAAAATCTTAATCTGGAAAGTAGAAGCTAAAAGTGTCTAATAAATGTTGTGTTGTTGTGAAGTCAAAGTATAAAGTAGAATACAATAGAAATACTCAAGTAACACTGAAGTACTTACAAAGTGTGCTTCCGTGCAGTACTTCTCTACTCTCCAGCACTGCAGAGTAGAACTTGTGAAGACTGATGTAAAAACAGTGAATTTCAGTTAAAAAGGTGAATGTACGGAGCAGCTGTCGTGAGAAGCTTCAGGATTAAACCTTAATCTGTGAAATCATCTTCGCTCACTTTGAATTCCACAGCCCTCCTATAGTTTGTCATGTACCTTTATTTTTACTGCCTCTGTGTATTTTACATGTAGTTTTGTCAATGCTGTGTCTCATCGTCGTCCTGTATGTCAGTGAACATGTATGTTTGTGTTTTCAACATTATATAATGAAGCCAGAGATCATGTCTCACAGTGAGGACAATAACGTTCTTAACTAATTAATGTGCACATGGAATTTCTGTCTAAATTTATACTTTGAATTTGGCGGAAATGATCAACCAGTTATTAACTACAGCTGTAGATAAATGTAGTTGTGTAAAAAGTAAATTACTTCCCTATCAAAGTGGAATAAAATGGACTCAGATATTGTGTGAGCAGTTTCAGACTAGATTAATATTTTAGTCTGTTTAGGAACTGAAGAAAATCATTTTCTACCTACAACAAACTGCATTGCCTTATTATATAATTCAAAGTTGCCTTTAACTTCCCAAAAGTGC
>NW_019524147.1:2923-3443 GCF_002814215.2 Seriola lalandi dorsalis
CTCTGCTGCCAAACCATTAGACACTGAAGGCAGCATCACCGAGGGGGAGAAGACCAGACATGGTACGTGTTTTATATTTTTCATATTTCAAAGCTTCATGTTTTCAGCTTTACAGAGATTTATTGTTTTTATACATTAAAAAAGCTGCAACTTTAATCATAACTCACATATTTAAATGTACAGCAAAAGATCAAAGTTTAAACCACAATTTCTGCTTTGAAACATCATAATCACTAAAACTGTTCATTCTTTCATTATTTCATTATAATATCTTCAAAACATGTGAATCAAATATCAAATATCAGGTACGTTGGTTCATTTTACTGTCAGCATCATGTTACTACTGATAGGAAAACATGTGATATATGAATATAAAACATGTGATATATGAATATAAAACATGTGATATATGAATATAAAACATGTGATATATGAATATAAGACATGTGATATATGAATATAAAACATGTGATATATGAATATAAAACATGTGATATATGAATATAAAACATGTGATATA
>NW_019524147.1:4205-6003 GCF_002814215.2 Seriola lalandi dorsalis
TGATCAGGTTGTGATCAGGTTGTGATCAGTTTGTGATCAGGTTGTGATCAGGTTGTGATCAGTTTGTGATCAGGTTGTGATCAGGTTGTGATCAGTTTGTGATCAGTTTGTGATCAGGTTGTGATCAGGTTGTGATCAGTTTGTGATCAGGTTTAGCCACAACAATGATCTGATCATTACAGGAAATAATCACAAGATCAGTCTCAGAAATTAGAAATGAATATTTTGACTTCATCAGAACACACACACACACACACACACACACACACACACACACACACACACACATATATATATCTATAGATATATATGATAAAGTGACGTATATATGACGTCATGTGTTTTTCAGGCGAGCAGGAAGACAAAGAAGAAGGAGGGCGGAGCTAAAAGAGCTCAGAGAGCCTCTTCCAATGTTTTCTCCATGTTTGAACAAACCCAGATCCAAGAGTTCAAAGAGGTAAACTCACCTGTACGCCGTCACCTGACAGGTGTTTATTCTGTACTCACCCCCCTCCTCTCTCTGACGTAGGCCTTCACACTGATCGACCAGAACCGGGACGGCTTCATCGATAAGGAAGACCTGAAGGACACGTACGCCTCTTTGGGTTTGTAGCTCTGATCCAGATGAACACATGAAGCAGCAGGTGTATCAGACAGGTGTATCAGACAGGTGTATCAGACAGGTGTTCTGCCTCCTCAGGTAAACTCAACGTGAAGGACAACGAGCTGGAAGACATGTTGAAGGAAGCGACTGGTCCCATCAACTTCACCATGTTCCTCAACCTGTTTGGAGAAAAGCTGCACGGTCAGTATCACTCAGTACTACAGAGTATTATACAGTACTACAGAGTATCACTCAGTACTACAGAGTATTATACAGTACTACAGAGTAATACTCAGTACTACAGAGTATTATACAGTACTACAGAGTATTATACAGTACTACAGAGTATTATACAGTACTACAGAGTATTATACAGTACTACAGAGTAATATACAGTACTACAGAGTATTATACAGTACTACAGAGTATTATACAGTACTACAGAGTATCACTCAGTACTACAGAGTATCACTCAGTACTACAGAGTATTATACAGTACTACAGAGTATCACTCAGTACTACAGAGTATTATACAGTACTACAGAGTATCACTCAGTACTACAGAGTATTATACAGTACTACAGAGTATTACTCAGTACTACAGAGTAATATACAGTACTACAGAGTAATACTCAGTACTACAGAGTATCACTCAGTACTACAGAGTAATATACAGTACTACAGAGTATTACTCAGTACTACAGAGTATTATACAGTACTACAGAGTATCACTCAGTACTACAGAGTATTACTCAGTACTACAGAGTAATATATAGTACTACAGAGTATCACTCAGTACTACAGAGTAATATACAGTACTACAGAGTATTACTCAGTACTACAGAGTATTACTCAGCAGAGTATTACTCAGCAGTACTCGTTAGTTTGACTTTGTCCTGTAAACTGGTTAATTTCAATCTGAGGCTCAAAACCTCGTTAACAGGAGAGAGAATCAGAAAAAACACATTTATTATGATAATTTATGCTAATTTTTGAGCCCTAATCTTCCAGTCTCAGCTTTATTATTTTAAAAGACTGAATTTATTTCATCTCACCTAAAAAAAACACCTACAATTTTCCTCTTCTTCTGTGTTTTATTAGAAGTGTTGATCCATCAGAAGATATAAAAACCATCTCAGTGTAGTTTTACATCTCCTCTCTCAGGCTTCTCTCTGCAGCTCTAGTAACAACAGG
>NW_019524147.1:6301-10897 GCF_002814215.2 Seriola lalandi dorsalis
AGCTGTAACTGATCACAGCAGACAGATGCATGAAGCTGTTGATGAAGGATTGCAGTAGATGTACCTTTGTTTAAGAGGTCAGAGGTCAGAGAGGCTGGACACAGCTGATGCAGTGGATAACAATGAATCTCTGGTTTCCGACTGCAGGCACAGACCCTGAAGACACCATCTTAAACGCTTTCAAACTGTTTGATCCCGACGCCAAAGGCTTCATCCACAAAGACGAGTGAGTTCTCAGCTGAGCTAAATAATGAATCATAATAATAATAATAATAATAATAATAATAATAATAATGATAAAAAAAAGTGACATCATTGTGTTTTGTGTTTTTGCAGGTTACAGAAGTTACTGATGACACAAGCAGACAAGTTTACACCTGAGGAGGTAAAGACTGCAGCAGGTGTATTCATGAGCACATGATCTACCTGTGTGTTCTACCTGTGTCTCCATCACATGCAGAGTCTGATGTTTTTTCACATTATTGTGTCCTTGAAGTTACATTTTTGAATTTCAGCCTGTTTCAAATTCACATTGTTTTGTAAGAATTGAGTCAAATCAGGTTGATTTTCCTTTGTCTTGTTCAGATCAGATATTAGACATTAACTCTTCGACAGCTGCATTTGAAACATGTTGAAATGGACTTTAAGGCCTGATAACAGTTAAACATTATTTATCAATCATCCATGAATTATCATCACTGTGTGTTTTCATGATGTCACTCCTCGTGATGTCTCTGTGATTCCAGGTGAAGCAGATGTTCCAGTCGTCAAACATCGACGCTGCAGGACACCTGGATTATAAATCTCTGTGTTACATCATCACTCACGGAGAGGAGAAGGAGGAGTAACGAGTCAGTTTGGTTGTGACGCCTTGAAGCTGATGTTTGTCAAATAAAAGAAAAAAAAAAAGAAAAACTGATTTAAATTCATTGATTTTGTTTTTCACTTTGGTTCAAACTGAAACTTAAAAATGTAAAAGTCCCACTTGTTTTTTCCCTCAGGATCCTAATGTTACCTGTCTGTCTCAGCCGTACGGTACCAGCAGATATAGAATCTTTGAATCATTGGTTCAAATCATTAACGACTGCATTAGAAAACATCTGGGTCTTTGATAAGAAGTCAAAAGTACGGTGGCCCCCGAGGGCCACCCGAAACAAAATCCAAGCACATGGCCACAGTGCAGATTTACACATGGCCTCATATGACCCCTGGGGGCCTCCGTACAAAGGCACAAGAAGCCTTAACTACGTCTCCCAAGGTGCATTTCAGCAGGAAACATCCAATCACAGAGCTTAAAGCTGTGTCACATGAGCTGCTAACGTCAGGTGAGAGTTTGAAGAAACTGATTCTGGGTCAGTGACAGAATTCAGCAGCGATGACGTGGTGGTTTTGAATTTGGTTTGAGAGCAGTAGTGACGTGAAGTCTGACAGGCAAGGTGAGATACGAACTGATCATACGTGTCATTACCTGTGTGAACAGAGGTAGAAAAAACTTTATTGGAAACTGGACAGTTTACAGTGTTTTCTCCAGCAGCACGTCATCAGTGCGTCACCAGAGTTCAAGTGAGTTTGGTCCAGTGATGAGCAGCTCTCAGTGTTACGACTGTCCGCGTGTCAGCTCGTCACCTGAGGTCTCCATGACGACGGCGACAGGCTGCGGCCCGAGCGTCCGTGAAGACGAAGAAGGCCAGAGAGAACGCAGGGAGCCGCAGCCGCTCGGCCGGAGGCAGACGAGTTCCCGTCAGGTCAGGGAGAGTTTTATCATCCACCATCTTCAGCACGTCTCCGTTCAGCTTCACAGATCTGCCACAAAACAACAACAACAACATATTGATCATCAGTTATTCATCGAGTCTGAAGCTCCGTCTTCCACTTCACGTTTAAATGAGCGGAGTTTTCTTCTTCTGCGTCTCAGGAGCTTCCACATTAACACTAAGTGCCACAGCGTGACCTTTCACATGACGGGAGCTCAGCACATTTCAGCCTCTAACTCGGTGATAAATGGTTTTATTGAGGAGCTGAGGGCACCTGGAGTAGAGCCCCTCCTCCCCCGGCCGCTCCGCCTGCAGGACAAAGGCCTCCACTGTGCTGGAGGAGACGAGGGCGGGGGCCGAGACGCTGACCGGCTTCTCGCTGAGGTTCATGGACATGAGGGTGACGGCTCCTCTGCTGTAGCTGCAGAGACACAGTGATGCTGCGGGTCACGACAGAGAGTCCACGTCAGACAGAAGCAACAGAACACAGAGTCAAAGATGGAGAACCTGTTGGTGTTGCTGCAGTGCAGATACAGCCTCACTCTCCTGCTGCGGCCCGGAGCACAGAACGCCTCCACCTTCAGAACCTCTGGGCCCACCAGTCTCTTATAGAGAACAGACAGCCAGTAATCCTGCAGGAACACACACACACACACTTACAGCTGCACACACACACAACTATCACCTCATCAGCTGTTTAAAGTAAACAGTCTCACAGGCAGAGGGTCCAGCTCGTCGTCCACCAGGTGGTAAGAACCAGAACCAACAAACACCTGCCTCATCACCACGTCCAGACCCAGCGTGGCCCCCAGGCCCAGCTTATCCAGCCACCTGTGGACACACACACACACACACACACACACACACACACACACACACTGTAAACAAGCAGCAGGAGCGTTTTAAGGTAAGTCATGAAGTCATGAGACCAGGGGCTGATGGGTAATCAGGAAACACATGAGGTAATGTGATCATGTTAATGAGATGTTCACGTCTCCAGCAGCAGCTGAAGGTCTCAGACAGTTTCCTGTTGTTTCATCACTATTTCTTATTTTATTCTCTATAAACATATTAATTGAATTATTCTCACAGATTTGAAATGTTTTACAAATAAAACAAGTTTTTTAAACGATAATTCTACGTGTTTTTGCAGAATAAACTAAGAATGTACAACATGGCAGGTGGAGGGTCGATCTATACTCTGATTGGTTATTCCCTCTCTGATCATGTGATCAATCAGCTGAGTGTGAGGAAGACTATTACTGTTTTACTCTGACATTCTTTAAACAACTGATCACATCATGTGATCGTCTACGTTTGCATTATTCACCTTACAAATCTTTATTTTTCTATTCTACTTTATTATTATTTTATTTGACCTGACAATTATTTTTTCACTTTGACCCAAAAAACATAGAAAACACATAAAATCTGATTCTGAAAAAGAAGTTTTGTACTATAAGAAAACACAAAGCAGCCACTGAGGCCACCTGAAGGTTTCAGGTGAAACAGGTTGAAAATGTAAAAAGGTATAAACAAGGATTTACAACAGGAAGCAGGCGGCTGCTGTTTGTGTCGTTCACAATCAGTGCTGAGTGACACGTAAAGGTCAAGCTGAGACAAAGTCATGTGATCACCTTCATTCCCGTCAGAGAACAGGAATAACTCTGGAGTGAAAGAAGAAGTGGGAAAAAACATTTTGGTGTTTCACCTCAATCAGCTGATGGATGAGTCAATAAACAAAAACCCCGACCTACGACCTGACATGACCTCAGCCCAGAGGAGGGGGGGGGTGGAGGGGGGAGGAGCTGTAACTGTGTGAAGTTGACCTTCAGGTTGTCAATGTTTACAGTCTTTAAACCACCTCATATTTCTGTCTGACTGGATAAATGTATATACTGGAGATATATATATATATATATATATATACACACACACATATAAGTCAAGGATAAAATGTCAGCAAAAAGGTCTGAGAGTCCAGAGACTGGTCTGGACTGGTCTCGTGGTCTGGACTTGTCTCATGGTCTGGACTGGTCTCGGACTCACATGAATCCTGCGACGAAGGTGTCCGACAGTCCCAAAGCTCCTCCCCCGTACGCCGAGCTGGTCTCTCCCAGCCAGACCGTCTTCCCCGGAGACACCAGCTGCACCTTCTGGAGCAGGAGGGAAAACAGAGACTCAACATCTGGATCTCACACACACACACACACACACACACACACACACACACACACACACACACACACACACACACGAACTCACTGGTGCCAGGTACAAGCGTCCACAGCCTCAGCTCCGGTCTTCAGGAACCTGCAGCAGGAAAATAAAACAGCTGAGTGACTACTGTCTCTATCTGTCTCTGTCTGTCTCTACTGTGTCTATCTGTCTCTACTGTCTCTACTCTGTCTCTCTCTATCTGTCTCTGTCTGTCTCTGTCTCTACTGTCTCTGTCTCTACTGTCTCTGTCTGTCTCTACTGTCTCTACTGTCTCTATCTGTCTGTCTCTACTGTCTCTACTGTCTCTACTGTCTCTACTGTCTCTATCTGTCTGTCTCTACTGTCTCTGTCTGTCTCTACTGTCCCTTCTGTCTGAGCAGACAGCGTTCAGGTGAAACAGCTGAGAAAGATTTACAGGATTCAAACTGTTTGTGATTCTCAGCTTCATTATGTTTCATTATGTTTTAATATCAGTCAATAACCTCAGACTGTTTCACACTGACTGAGTTTGTACTTTAAGTCTACTCTGTCAAAGTTAGACCAGGTTCTAATCTGCCAGGTTCAAAGACGAGATGTTGTTATTACTAATGATAATAACAATAATAATAAACTTTATTTGTAC
>NW_019524147.1:10949-11946 GCF_002814215.2 Seriola lalandi dorsalis
CACACACACACACAGGTGAACTCACTGGTGCCAGGTACAAGCGTCCACAGCCTCAGCTCCGGTCTTCAGGAACCTGCAGCAGGAAAATAAAACAGCTGAGTGAGAGAGGACTCTACTGTCTCTATCTGTCTCTATCTGTCTCTGTCTGTCTCTACTGTCTCTACTCTGTCTCTACTGTGTCTATCTGTCTCTACTGTCTCTACTGTCTCTACTGTCTCTACTGTCTCTACTGTCTCTACTCTGTCTCTACTGTCTCTATCTGTCTCTACTGTCTCTACTCTGTTTGTCTCTACTGTCTCTCTCTATCTGTCTCTGTCTGTCTCTACTGTCTCTATCTGTCTCTACTGTCTCTATCTGTCTCTACTGTCTCTACTGTCTCTATCTGTCTCTATCTGTCTCTACTGTCTCTACTGTCTCTATCTGTCTCTACTGTCTCTACTGTCTCTACTGTCTCTACTGTCTCTATCTGTCTCTACTGTCTCTACTGTCTCTATCTGTCTCTACTGTCTCTATCTGTCTCTACTGTCTCTACTGTCTCTATCTGTCTGTCTCTATCTGTCTCTGTCTGTCTCTACTGTCTCTACTGTCTCTACTGTCTCTACTGTCTCTATCTGTCTCTACTGTCTCTACTCTGTCTGTCTCTGTCTGTCTCTGTCTGTCTCTATCTGTCTCTACTGTCTCTACTGTCTCTACTGTCTCTACTGTCTCTCTCTATCTGTCTCTGTCTGTCTCCACTGTCCCTTCTGTCTGAGCAGACAGCGTTCAGGTGAAACAGCTGAGAGAGATTTACAGGATTCAAACTGTTTGTGATTCTCAGCTTCATTATGTTTCATTATGTTTTAATATCAGTCAATAACCTCAGACTGTTTCACACTGACTGAGTTTGTACTTTAAGTCTACTCTGTCAAAGTTAGACCAGGTTCTAATCTGCCAGGTTCAAAGACGAGATGTTGTTATTACTAATGATAATAACAATAATAATAAACTTTATTTGTAC
>NW_019524148.1:0-835 GCF_002814215.2 Seriola lalandi dorsalis
GAAAAAAAGCTTGTTCAGGTTCAGAAAGATGTTTTTTCATTCACTCATTTCTAATATGATTTATTGATTGATTTACTGATTGATCGATTTATCTCTACTGCGAGGATCAGTTTGATCTCTGCTGTGGGAGAACAGATTTTTCTCAGATCAAATCTCTCACAGATGAAACTTCATGAACAGGATGTTACATGTGACAGTGATGACAGTCTCATTTCTACTGTGTTCTCTTCTTTATACTCTGACCTTTGACCTTTGAACCGGCCAGTGAGGGGGGGCTTATCAGTGCAGCAGCAGCAGTGCATTATGGGATAGAGTGTGTTAGCACTTTACATAAGAGTGAACTGCTTTTTACAAAACTGTGCAAGTCCAAAGTCACACATTAATAACAGAGGAGGTGGTTGTTGTGGTTGTAATCGACACACGCACACGCACACACACACACGCACACACACACACACTGAACTGCTACAGATTAGTGTTATCCACATGGTCAGGACTTTAGTCTTTTCTGTATCTATTGTGTTTGACTGAAAGTTTTTCCAGATAAATAAACGATGTTACTGACGTCTGATTCATTATTTCATACACAGCTTCCCCTTCAATAATTCAATGTCCATCACATCAGCACTGTATTATTACAATGGACATGTTGCACTATTTGTTATGTCCTGTCACATGTCTATGACGTTGTGTCTGTATTATTATATTTATACATTTATATATTTTTGATCTTTAGGAGAAAACACAGTTTCACTCTGCTGAGATTCTGTTTGGTGTGAAGGACAATAAAGTTCACTTTGAATCTGGCCACGGAGTGAACGGATGAATGTGGCCA
>NW_019524148.1:6747-7341 GCF_002814215.2 Seriola lalandi dorsalis
ACACACACACACACACACACACACACACACACACACACACACACACACACACACACACAGTATATTAAACTGTTAACAATATGGTTTCCGTGTCGATGCTGTGACAGATCTCCTACCTCGTTCAGGAAGCTGAGTGTGTGTGTGAAAGCCAGTCTGGAGTAGGAAAGAACTGGCGTGCTGTGGCTGGTGTTGTTGCCATGGCGCCAAAGTGCCGCCACCCTCAGAGCCTCCAGCAGTCTGTGTCTGAGTGAAGAAGAAGAGAATCCTTCAGTAGCTGAACGTGCTGTAGATGAACACTTGTTAAATCTCAGTGTTTTTGATCCTCAGCTGTTTGTGACAGACGCAGGTGAACAGGTGAACAGGTGAACAGGTCTCTGTACCTGACCATCAGAGCGGCGTCCTGGGACCCGGCCAGCCTCTGGGGCAGGTAGACACTGGGGTACAGAGCAGTGGACTGAGTCCAGAGCCAGGACAGCCGGTCGTTCAGCCGCCTCGTCCCTCTGTGACAGCGTCCTGTGTAACTCTGATCTGATCACATGAAGCAAGACACAGGCCTAAAATATGTTTATGTACATATATTAAAAACATATAAAT
>NW_019524149.1:0-1057 GCF_002814215.2 Seriola lalandi dorsalis
AAAAGCAGTTGCACAAAACACACTTAAGTTCTTACACTTGTATTTAAGGTTTTCTCCTTATCTTCGTCTTAAACTTCAGGAATCACTTAAAGTCGCACAAAAGACATACGAAGTCAAAACAAAGGGAGGATGAGAGAGAAGCTCCTTTAATGTTACCAGGGGCCAGTTGCAAAAAAGCACCTTAAGTTAAGATTTTCCTTAAAGTCTGAATTAAAGTTTCCGTAAAATGTTCAATTAAGTATTTAAGGTTTTCTCCTCATCTTAAACTTCAGAGTCCGGCTGCACAAAACACTTGAAGTTTTCTACTTAAGTATGACACTTAAGGTTTAATCTCTCCTTACTTAAGGGTGTTGCATAAAATCTCTTAGAAGGTTTATTTTCTTCATTTATGACCATAAACTCAGTCATGTTGCAGTTCAGATTTAAGAGTATTTTTCCTTACTTTGGTCACTAAGGTCTTTTGTGCAGTGGTTTAACTGACTTTAAGTGATTCCTTAAGTATAAGACTTAGATAGGGAGAAAACCTTAAATATTAGAGTGAATGTTTTAAGGAAACCTTAATGAGAAGACTTAAGGGTGTTTTGTGCAACTGTCTTTATTTTTAGGAAACATTACTTCAGACTTTAAGGAAAATATGAATTTAAGGAGTTTTGTGCAACCGGCCCCTGGAATCACTGAAAGTCAGTTCAACTGTTGCACAAAAGACCTTAGTGACCTGAGAAGTTCCTGTGAAAACTACAGGAGGATGAGAGAGCAGCTTCTTTAATGTTACCAGCGCTGACGTCTCCATGGAAACAGTAAAATTTTACTGCTGCAAAATCTCATTCACTGCAGCAAATACCTTAACTTCTTTCCTCAAGCAAGGAAACTTTTTAAGAGATTCTGTGCACGACCCTCAGGTAAGGAGAAATTAAACCTTAAGCGTAATTTTTAAGTAGAAAACTTAAGGTGTTTTGTGCAACCTGCCCCTGGGGTCACTTAAAGTCAGTTCAATTCTTGCACAAAAGACCTTAGTGACCTAAGAAGTTCCCGTCAAAAGTGCTATTGGCAGAAAAAA
>NW_019524149.1:1913-3489 GCF_002814215.2 Seriola lalandi dorsalis
ACAACAACAACAACAACAACAACAACAACAACTCTAAAAGAATCTGACGATCTTCAGGCTCCAACATAATTAGCAGCTGTTATTAAAGTTATAGAAAGTTATCAGCTGATTGTTCAGTATCCTGATCAGGGTGTGGAAGCTGCTGGTTGGAGATGAAAGTTTCCAGCAGAGGGCGACGTTGTCTTTATGTTCTTACAGTTCCAACATTGTTTGACCTTACCTTGAGTTTATGTTGTTCATATTTTCACACATATCTACGATCAAACATACACTGTTGTTGACTTACTCTTCTATTATAGAACATGTTCCTACAATAAAGAATAATTATAATGTCATTATTTATGATAATAATAATAATAAGGAAAGTGTTTCACTCACAGTTTATAATGTTTACTCGTATGTTGACAGTTCACCTCTGATCAACATGATCAAACCTCCATCCAGATGTAGTGTGACCTGACACATGTGGACTACGTCCTCGGTCCTTTCAAGGTCGTATATTAACGTCTCTGAGTTTGTCTTTTTCTTCTTTGTTTTTTGTTTTATTGTCAAATATCTAAATATCAATCAGATCCAGATTCTGCAGCTCGTTTGTAAAGCTCTGGGTTTTACAGATTTCATTATCTTGTGAAAAAAAATGGATATTTTGACAATAAAATTTACAAAAAATATGAATGTTTTTGTGCATATAATAACATATAGTGAAATAATAAAATAATTTTCCTTTTTTTATCAGACCTTAAAGTGTATTTGTATCATCGTCATCTATTTGCTGCAAACCTAGAGCTTAAAATAATGCTGCTAATATTTGTCAGGGCCTGTTAGTCTTTAAATCTCACTGTCCCCCCCCCAGGACCTCAGATCTCCCAACACCACCAGTAAAAACCAGGGAGAACCTGTTTCATTATCCATCAAATAAAATCTCCTGCCTAAAAGGCAAATCAATGAGAAACCTTCCTCTCAGTCTGAAACTGAATCAGCAGATGGTCACCTGACCCTGAGCTGCTCAGTGGTCTGCAGCTCACAGGTGTCCACATGTGTAACTGAAGAATGTGGCGCCAGACAAAGACGCGGTCGTATTTTCCTCTTTAGATAAAAGCAAACACAAAGAGGAAGCGAGGGAGGGTTTGTTAAATCGTTAAATGTGCCTCGTTCACTGAAATCTCAACTCACTGTATGTCCATGACTGTGGAGAGGCCGTCAAGTATTTGTATTTAATCCCAGATTTTCACAAACATGAAAATATAATATATATAATATATAAATTTGAAGTAATCAATCATTATCTTTTCAAATTCTTATGGAACCGAAGGTGGAAATCTTTGTTTTCTGGTGAAACGTTTGGTAGAAGAAGAACTACAGTTTGTATTTGTATAAATGAATGTGTCACCATTAAGTGTCACTTCTGTTCCCATCAACATATTAACTCACTCACACTGAACCCAGCCGAGTCACTGAAGAGTCACATGTCAACACTTCACACCTTAAAGATCACGTGTAGTGAAAATCTTTAAGTTCGCAAACTTCACTGACCTTCAGTCTGGAGAGTTGATGCAGCCACTCACCCTCCCCTCAT
>NW_019524150.1:0-1111 GCF_002814215.2 Seriola lalandi dorsalis
TGCCTTATACCAAGAGAGAATTCGTGTGCGACATCTGCGGGAAGACCTTACCGAAGCTGTACTCCCTGCGGATCCACATGCTGAATCACACGGGCGTGCGTCCTCACTCCTGTAAGGTCTGCGGCAAGACGTTCGCCCACAAGCACAGCCTGAAGATGCACCGGGCGCTGCACGACGTCACCAAACAGTTCCAGTGCGAGTTCTGTAAGAAGTCGTTCGTGAGCAAGAGGAGCATGGAGGAGCACACCAGCCTCCACACAGGTCCGTACACACTGTTCTCACACATTAGCAAACAGTTACACCAGCGCCACTGAAAGTTCTTGTTTCTGATTGGCTGGTGGTTTAAAAATATGTCTGTTCTTGTAGGTCAAGTTGTAAAAATTTCTCTGTCCTGATTTAAAAGAGAAATATGATTTAGGGATATTAATGACTGTTATTTTTACGGCAGAAGTTCCCAGAGACTGAGGCAGAGAAACACATGAATGTTATTGTTCCACACATTTTTCATGCAGTATCTCGACGAGAGGGTAGTTTTGGTTTTTATTTGTCTGGAGCTTTGAGATTTCCAGCACAGTGGAGGTGATTGGAATATGTTTGTTTTGCTCACAGCATTCAAACGAATGACATGAAACTTCCAGCAGGAAATTTGCCGTCAGTTATCCAGAGCAACAGCCTCTGCAGACAGATGTTACATTTCAAAGCTGTGACCATTTAAAAAAAACTTCCATCCCTCTCCTTTGTATCGTGGAAGGAGTTCAGAGCTCGTGATCTGAAAACAGATGAAGCTGAAACTCTTTACACGGCTGGATGAAAGCAAAAAATAATCGTCACAGTCACTTTAGTAGCTTTTTTTTTTTTTCTGGAGCCTTCAACTAAAGTACATTTCTTCTGTGAATCATTTCACTTTGTTCTCATGAAACATGACTCATCGCTGTGAGATAAAGCTGGTGTCTGGACCTTGACAAAGGTTTATTTGCTCCTGATGATACTTTCAAAGTAAAAACAAAGGCTTGAAAGTGCAACAATGCTTTTGTCCTTAAGAGTAACTACTGTTCTCCTGCTTGAACTGAACTTTAACGCTGAAGTGATGAACGTTTTTATATAATGTACG
>NW_019524150.1:6067-9217 GCF_002814215.2 Seriola lalandi dorsalis
CTTTGTGAACATTTGATATCAAATAAATAAATGATATCAAATAATCATGAATAAATCAAAGTAAAAAAATATAAAGAACAAAATAGAGAACTCATTATTATGAAATGTTTTGTAGTCGTTTTATGGTTAATTTTCATTAATGAAACCTTTTCAAGGTTTGTTTTTATTTCATAATGGCATTTTTCCATCAAGTCTATGACAGTAGACTCGTCATCAGTGCCCGCCCCCTCTCTTTTAGCAAGCTCAACAACTGCCAGCTAACGAGCTAGCTCCTGTTGGCTACAACAACCGAAGAGACGGACTCACAGTGTAGAACAAAGACGCCACTGAGATAACTCATGCTAACTTTGGTAGCATGTGCAGCCTTCTTCAGCTAAATTAAAGGAGGTTAGTGATTGTGACTGTGTATTTTTTATTTACAGCAGCAGCTTCTCTGTTGTTACTCCTGCTAACAGGAGCTAATTTATGGCAGCAGTTGTTGAGGTTGCTAAACAGGACAGTGACTGGTGACAACACCACTGTCAGGAAAAATGCCATTATGAAATAAAAACAGGGGAATTTAAAAAAGTGTTTTACTAGAAAAATAAGAAAGAAATTAAGAATTATTATGATTTTTTTCTATTTTATTCAGTCACATAATTATTGATTTTATGATGTCGTATGTGTTTATTTATTTAATATTAAACACGTTGGGCCTCCATATGTTTGAAAGTAAATCTGCAATTTTCAAAATGAAAAAAAAAAAAAAAAAGGTTGATGTTTTCCACCGTGGTTAATGAGGTACCTGGAGATGCTGCTGTCCATGGGGTATGGAGGAGGGGGGGTACAGTGGGAGGAAGGCACCAGGGGTAGCTGTGGCTGCAGTGCATGTGTGGGGCTCAGTGAACTCATGTCAGCGTTCATGGGGATGTGAGTGCCCATCATGGGAGTCACTGCAGAGACAAAAGGAGCTACCGTGAGCTTTCTTATACTCCTCTGGGATTTCCAGATTATGTAACGTCAACTTAAACATGTTTTTGGAGGGGGAGGGGGGCGCATGCAGAGGTTACTGTCGACATGACACATAGTGCATCATAACAGGTCCGGCGGGACAGTCTCGCAGAGATCACATTCTTTTTTGAGGGGGAAGCTTTCTGATGGACCGTGTCTGTGTCTGTGTGTGTGTGTGTGTGTGTGTGTGTGTGTGTGTGTTTGGGAGGAGGGGGGGGGTTTGTTCAGATCCCCTCCTGCCTGCCCGGACACGCTGTTCTTATACGGATACAATATGCCCCAGAGGGACGGGTCCACTGGAGGGGTAGGGGGGTACGGCCTGAGATAGACAGGAAGAGAAACAAAGGGCCACACTTACTGTCAGTCAGGCCTCCAGACATGCTGGATGGGGTGAGTGTGTTACGCTGCTGGGGGTTGATGAGCTGGCTGACAGAGGGCAGCTTGTTGACTTTTCCGTGAGTTGGGGAGCTGGAGCCGTAGGAGGGCTGAGACGGCATCGAGGTCCTGGGGCAGGAGAGACGGGGTTACAGGTCATTACTACCATCATCTTTCAACATCGCTCAGCTTTGTGAACCGGCCCGGTCTGTGTCGGCCTTTTAATGTTAAATATAAATGAGACTTTCATTAAAAGGTCGTTGGTTCTGAACATAACCGATAAGAGACTATTACAGTAATTAACTGTCAGTTCTGAGGGTTTCCTCTTAATGCTGACCACATGTTTCTTTAATGAAATGGCAGAGCAGTAAAAGGACAGAGTTCAAGCAAAAAAAAAAAAAAGCCATTTATTATAATCTGACAGACAAAAGTGCAGCAGCCAAAAAAATAACAAAAAGATCTGTTTCAAACAGAATGGTGACAGAGTCAAATGCTCACATCTCTACATGACAAAGTGAACACCTGCAGTTTCTATTAAAAGACATTTTATTGAGGAAAGTTAAAAACAAACACACAAACTGTCCTGCAGTGACTTTATAAAACATGACCAGCATTAGCAAAAAGTTCTCTCAATAATAAAGTCTCTTCCCCCCAAAAGTCCCACAAGATAGATTCTGTGAGTCCAGCTCTCATGATGATGCAAAGGCGAAACACATTCAGTTGAACAAGCTCTTCATGTAGAAAAACAAACATTGAAGCTTGGTTCCTGGCCAACGTCAGCCAGAACAAAAGGCTGAACGTTTCACAAACAGACTCTATGCTACAGATACATGATAAAACAGGGATGACCTGAACAAAGTGAGGACGTCATCACAATAGGCAACCTCAATAATATCATTTCGATGGACAAAAATAATGCATGCAAAAATGATAATCTATGAATTTCAAGAAAAACTTCAGCAGAGCCAGTAGATAAACAAAGAACAACTTTGTCCAGCATGTAGGGCTACAACCTACACGCTGTCTTTAGTTTGCACAATCTCTGAACAGGAGAACAGGAGCTTCTCCCTGATTTTGCAGCAGCAAGCAACAGATCTTAGAAACAGAGAGTTTCAGTGTCACATCCTCAGTGCAGAATCCCAGGAAAGGCAGAAAGTTAGGAGATCAGAAAAATCAAAGTTGATAAAAAGGAGACAGAGAGGAGGTCCGTGTATCGAAGGAGGAGGAGGAGGAGGAGGAATGTGGGGCAGAGGTTCAGGAGGAGCTGCAGCGCCGCCTCTGCTCTCCTGCAGGTTCCAGGAGCTGGCTACCAAGACGGGTTTTTATCAGACTGCAGGGGAGGAACCAGAAAGGAGAGAGAGAGAGGAGAAATAAGGGCTCACTGATGGAGGAGGAGAGAGGACTGACCCCAGAGAGGCCCAGAGGTTGAGAAAAGCAGCTCAATAAATGTTACAGGAAGAAAAACAACAGTGATGGAGAGAGATACACACACAAGGAACTGTGTGGGACAGACAGCTGGAATTTAACACTACGTCAATGTTCTGCACTAACACCACTGTCCAGAAGATGGCAGTATGCAGACACAGATCACAGCAGTTCAGTACTGGAATGTGCAGTGATATTATAGCAGTGGGAGGAAAGAAAAGGTCTGAAACATTCACTGTTGACAGAACCTTTTATTTCAAAAGCTGTGAGGGAAACATTGGAGGAGTTAGAAATTACAGGAGAGAGTGACACGCTCTGTTGGCTGAGAGGATCTTACAAAGAAAAACAGGGAAAACATGC
>NW_019524151.1:0-11318 GCF_002814215.2 Seriola lalandi dorsalis
ACGTTTTTATCACTTTTTATGTCTTACTATACTATGACGTTTTTATGACTTTTTATGCCTTACTATACTATGAAGTTTTTATCACTTTTTATGCCTTACTATACTATGAGGTTTTAACACTTTTTATGCCTTATTATACTATGTCGATTTTATCACTTTTTATGCCTTACTATATACTATGTCGATTTCATGATTTTTTATGCCTTATTATACTATGACGTTTTTATCACTTTTTAAGCCTTATTATACTATGATTTTTTTAAGCCTTACTATACTATGACGTTTTTATCACTTTTTATGCCTTACTATACTATGACGTTTTTATCACTTTTTATGCCTTATTTATGACGTTTTTATCACTTTTTATGCCATACTATACTATGACGTTTTTATCACTTTTTATGCCTTATTTATGACGTTTTTATCACTTTTTATGCCATACTATACTATGACGTTTTTATCACTTTTTATGCCTTATTTATGACGTTTTTATCACTTTTTATGCCTTACTATACTATGACGTTTTTATCACTTTTTATGCCTTATTTATGACGTTTTCTATACTATGACGTTTTTATCACTTTTTATGCCTTATTTATGACGTTTTTATCACTTTTTATGCCATACTATACTATGACGTTTTTATCACTTTTTATGCCTTATTTATGACGTTTTTATCACTTTTTATGCCTTATTATACTATGATGTTTTTATGACAATTTATCACTTATTATACTATGATGTTTTTATCACTTCTTATGCCTTACTATACTATGACGTTTTTATCACTTTTTATGCCTTACTATCCTATGACGTTTTTATGACAATTTATCACTTATTATACTATGATGTTTTTATCACTTTTTATGCCTTACTATACTATGACGTTTTTATCACTTTTTAGACCACACGATACTATGAATGTTTATGCCTTATTATACCATTACGTTTGAATCACTTTCAATCAAACATAACTTCTTAAAACTGGGGTTAAGTCAAACATGAATGCCTCCAACACAGACTGGCCATCCATCTGCTGAAAGGAGTCTCAGTTCATATAAATGTGATATTTTTGGAAAAAATAAAACACCTGCTCATCATCTGTGTTCTGTCTCATGACTCAGTATCATCATATGTATTTATTACAACATGTCAGTACAATGTTCAGTCTGTGATCTCAACACTGCAGAAAAGCAGAGACCTGATGTTCTACTAATCGTATGAAATATATTGTAAGATACTGCACTGTATTTAATGAGCTTGTGCAGAATTACACAATAGTTATCCTCTGCTCTGATCAGAACCAGGATGTTATTGGTTCATTAGTAAATCTTGTCTCTGGGTGTCAGACTCTCTGTGATTGCTCCTCCTCCCTCTGGTTACCAAGAAGTTGCATCACAGGATGAAAATAGGGGGGAGGTGTTGTCCCCAGAGGCTGTTTCTGCGATCTCCTCCTGCACTCGTCACATGTGGAGGAAGGGACCTGATTTACAGCAAATACCCCCTGTGGGTGAGGTCCAGGGACCACCGGGGGCCATTTATAGAAAAATAAGTAGGGAATTATTTTGTTTTTACTACATGATGAAAAAAATATCTTTTTTTTGGTTTTTCCTCCACAGAATGTGCATTGATTCTCTTATAAAACTAGAATCACCTCCTCGTGGTTGTCTGCCTCCACCACTAAGACTAGTTCCAGGTTACATCCCTGTCTATCCAGAGAAATAGAAAATATGACCCATTTGTGTGAATTTTTGTCATAATTGTTGTGTGAAGTCTTAAGTAAGAGTTAAAAGGTGTTTTGTGAGGTCACACTGACCTTGACCTTTAACCTCTGACTAAAATCTAATCAGTTCGTCCTTGAGTCCATGTGAACGTTTGTGCCAAATTTGAAGAGATTCCCTTGCGGAGTTCTCGAGATATTACGTTCACAAGGCCACCACCGTGTTTTGTGAGGTCACTGTGACGTTGAACTTTGACCTTTGACCACCAAAAACTAAAACGTGGTCTCGGTGGTGGCAGTTTTCTGTGGTTCAGGCTTGACCTGGAGAGACAATCAGACGGCCTCTCCTCTGAAGACTAATAATGGTATTCAGCGTTTTCCTGTAAGTGGTTTAAGATTAGTGGAGGAGCATCATATGGATGTTTTGTGTGTCTGCTCCTTGTGACAGTGTAATCAGCAGGAATGATGGGAGCCTGTGAGGGACCTGTCCACTCAGCTAGAATCACTTCATCTGTCAGTGAGGTTCAGGATGTAACAGCAGCGTTCACACACACGAGTCAGAGTAGTTTAGTTGACAAAAAGAGTTTTATTTTGAAGGAATGCTGGAGTAAAGGTGAGGTAGGGGATTAAAAAAGGGTTAAAAACATTCAGTTTGTCACTGACCCCTTTAAAACAGTTCAAAGACTAGAAAACACACATCGAGTTCGTTGGCAATAAAAATAATGTTTTGGACAGAAAAATGAACAAGGAATGTGCAAAACTAATAAGATACAGTAGTACATCAGTTAAAAGAACTAAAACCAGTGCAGTAGGATAAAGTTAAAAAGGAAACCAAACACTGGACCTGTCACTGTGGTGAGTTTTAGTGCAAATATCCCACAAACTGAGCCTCAAACAAACAGGTAAAGTGCCAGGTCTTTTGTGTGAAGATGCTGTGCCAGGTTCCGGATGCGAACCAGACGGACGTTGTGAGCGTCTCCGGCGCTGTACACCCTGAAGATGTGGTAGCGCTCCTTCTCCCGCAGAGCCAGGTCCAGCTCGTTGGCCGAGAGGTGGATGAATGACTTCTCCTTCTTAATAGTCGACTTCACCTCCACGTACACCACCTCCGCTCCTCCTCCAGCTCCGAAGGTGAGCCTGAAGTCGTAGGGCTGGCCGCTCTCTCCGCTCTGGTTGCACCACAGGACATGGACGGGGCGTCCGGGGTCATCGCCGTCCCGCCAGTCGCACAGGAAGGAGTTGACCAGCTGCTCTCCCCACTCACCAATCGCCGCCACGTCCATGGCGTCGTCAGATAACACCACCTGCGGGAGAATAGCAGTTTAGCTGGCTAACACTCAGCCGCTGGGAAACCATCACATGTGGTGGGAGTACTCACGGTGGTGGGCCTCTGGCAGGTGAGCTCCATGTCCTCCAGAGTGGCCTGAGGGGGCTGGACTTTGTTCCAAAGGGGGAAGTCCAGGTTCAGAGGGGGGCGCTGAGTGTCAGCAGTCCCCTGAAACGTACTGGAGAGCACCACGGCCTCAGGGACGACGCTGAGAGACAAAGGGAGGAGCAGGTGGAGAGAAGTGGGATTATAGATTAAATAAAAATCAACATTAGTTTTGTACATGAATATTTCAGACAGTGTGGGAGGAGGAGGAGACGCCTACAGGCTGCTGGGAGCAGGCTGCTCTCTGACGGTCTCAGCAGGCTGTGCAGATGGAGGACTCTGTGCTGGTCTGGGATCTGGGGGACCCTCCTGTCTGTCAGTGGTCTCATTCTGCTGACCGTGATCTGTCAGACAAACAAGACCAAGAGGAAGAATTCACATTCACTGTGGAGGATCTCTGCTCTGTCACACTGCAGATAAAACAGAACCAGCTGATCTGTGTTATTCATTAAATATTAAAGATCCATATAACCTAGAGGTAGATGTCCATGTGTAGTGTGATTATAGATCAGCTCTAGCTTCTATATTAATACTGTGAAAGTATCAAAGCCTCAGTCCACAGAGAAATGCACACAGCCTGTATTCAGAAACTGAGTCTTAAAACCAGCCGTCAGGACTTCTGGAACTTTGTGATGTCACAACAAAGCAGTCACCAAGCCCCGCCCACCTGGACCCACCATCCAAACCTTTGCAGGATTTGGTTTCTCTGAATGTTTTACCTGAAATCTGTGAAATCTTTTTTTTGTTTGATCGCTCAATAATAGATAATAATATAATGAAGCTGAAACATGGCCGACGTGTTCAGGAACCAGAAACCAAAACAACGACCTTAAAGAGGCTAAACCTCTGCAGAGCTGTGCAGAAATGTATCATTAAATATTTAATGTTCACTTCGCCAGACATTTGATCTATTATAAAAACATAAATATTGATCGGTGGTGCAGCTTTCAGTTCAATAACCACATTGACTGGATTTTCCCTGTAACACTGAACCAGTACAGACAGACAGACGGACGGAGGTTTGTTGAACGTGTTACCTGGAGGTGGTTGTGTGGAGGTGATGTTGGGGGTCACAGCAGCAGGGTGAGGAAGGGCCGGGTGGCTGAGGGCTCTGTGAGGGAGGGGCTGGTCTGGAGGTCTGCTGCTCCTGAGTGGCTGGTTTCCTTCAGAGCTGCTGGGACTCTGGGGGGGGGCATAGCTGCTTTCTCTGGGCCCAGCGTCTCTCTCTGGGTCCCGGTCTTTAGGCGCAGCAGGAGGTGGCCACATCTTCATGACGGCTTCTACTACGCCTCCACCTGTCTGACCTGTTGGCACACAGACGCTGTGAGTCATGGGAAATGTAGTTTCTCCTCGTTTCTTCCTTTATTTTGAACGGCTGTGTAAATACCTGATCTGGCTCCTGTGTTCAGGATCGACGCTTTAGGAGGCCAGCAGACCAGCGTCTGCTCCCCATCCTCCTGTGCAGGGCGGGCCGGCTCCTCCAGGGAGCTGACGGAGGAGTAACTCCTCGACAGCCCTGAAGACAAGAATTAAAACCAACGAAGAAGAAGAAGAGAGCAGAGAATAAAAGCTGTGAAACAACAATCTCATAAAAGCCTGTCTCACACATTTTGTAACGAGTCCTTTGATGAAATGAATCCTCGGGAATGTGTGTGTGTGTGTGTGTGTGTGTGTGTGTGTGTGTGTGGTCTACTGATGTTGTGGGGACCTAAATCTGTTTACACTGTTGCATTATGTAGACAAAAAGTAAGTTCCCATCATTAAATTTTAAGGGCGAAGAAATGTGTGTGTGTGTGTGTGTGTGTGTGTGTGTGTGTGTGTGCGCTCTGCTGCAGTGAGGGATCTGCTCCTCTCACTCTTTGAGCCTTGGCAACAGCTGCTCTTTTATGTTGCCACACACAACAGTGAACAAACTCAAATTAGCATATGTGAGAAACGCACCAGTTATCTTTCTGTGTGTGTGTGTGTGTGTGTGTGTGTGTGTGTGTGTGTGCGGGACTGAGACTCTTTGAATATTATGAAATGATGGTGGAAATCAGGGCAAATGTGACAGAGACTTGGAGAAACAGCAGATGTGAAGCGGCTCTGTGTCGTTAGGATTCATCTCAGGGCTGCAGTTATATCACAGTTACAGTTACAAGATGATTCTCTGCATCAACACTGAGCTGCAGATACAGATTTCCTGACATTCTGCGGACTGAGACAGTGACGTGTGGATGTGACCTCAGTCCTGTCTCTGACTCGGATGGTTGCTCCTGAGCATATTAAAGATCCTCTGATGAAGATCAACCTCGTTAACGTCCATATGATGTTTTTATATAATACAAACATATGATGATGAAATAATCATCAACACCATGGCCGAGTGTTTCCACCTTGAACTGCAGTGAACCAATGAGTCTCATAGAAACAGATTCAGGGTTTCATACATCACAAACTTAAGGAACCAATCCTGTCACCTTGTGGGGACGGGGGGGCGGGGCTAAATAAACCTGAAACCTTGTCAGTACAGTGAGAGAGAGAGTTAGCATTAGTGCAACTGCTAACACTGTGTCAGCCACTGCAAGTTACAAGCTAACAAACAACATAAACAAATAAAAGATGCTAACTGTGCTAACGGTTCTGAGCCGTCTGCTAGTCTCTGGTTCTGGTCTCAGACTCCTCCTCTGAGTCTGGGTCTGACTGAGGCTCAAACATGTGGCTGAGTCTCTGATGTTTCCTCCTCTCACCATCTTGATGCTCTCTGCTCTTTCACCTGTCCACCTGGAGCCAGCAGGTGGTGGGCGGGGCTCAAGCCCTGATCCAGATTTCTCAACCAGGAAGTGAGAGGAGACGAGCTTCAGACTCAGTTAAATGTGTGAATACATGTTAAACTAAATATGAATCACAGCAGAGGATTTAAAAAAAATGTCTGGAGGAACTACGTCAAAACCCAGCGCCTACATTACCCATAATGCACCTTTGAATGCTAACAGTCAGGTTGGAGGTTCAGGTGTTTTATACTGATGTAGCCTGAGTCTGATGATGTCACTTCTGTCTAAGTAGTGACATCACTTGAGTCAGTACAAGATGTTTCTGGTGTCTGGAGCTCGGACTCTTTACCTCTGTCCAGGGTCATATCTGGTCTGGGGGGCTCGGGGACCTCCCACTTCTCCTCCTCACTGGGCAGCTCTTTGATGTCCTCTTTCTGCAGCAGTCTGTTCAGAGCTCCATCATCCTGCACACACACACACACACACACACACAGTTAACGACCTCATCACGATGTAGGACATTACATGTGTTTTATATATAAGATTTTATGAATGTTTTAAGGATTAACACGCAGCGCTGATCCAGTGGTTACATCATAAGACCCGAGCTGAGGACATGTTGGGTTCCTCCTCTCAGATCCTCAGAGAAAATGTTGATGACCTCATTAACCCGTCCTGCCAGTGACTGTTTGATCAACAGGATTAACACAGTGGAGTCCAGACGTCTGCGGCCGCTCTCCCAGTTACAGTAATAAACAGATATAATGAGTGGAGGGGCAGATCAGTCCACAGCCTCTCACATCAAACGTCTGTAACGCTGCAGAATCTCATCATTAAAACCTTAAATCAAATCAAATCAGTTTCTAATATTGATGATGTAACACAGCTGCTGCACAAAAACACACCGGATGAGTTGTTCAATAGAGAGAAATCAGAGCTGAGGCCTGATGTTTTAACCTTTGACCTCTGAGTCTGTGTGAGAGAGGAGAGCGAGCCGCCACGTAAACGAGACTCCCTCGGGGGAACCGGCTGATTAGATACTGCTGCGCTCCGCTCTGTGGGTGTGTGTGTGTGTGTGTGTGTGTGTGTGTGTGTGTGTGTGTGTGTGTTCGAGTGTGTGATGGAGAAGGACAGGATATGGATTAGTTACATTGAGTGTGATCAGGGCGCTCAGGAAATGCATCAGCTCTTTTCTGTGGTCGCTCTCGGTGCAGAACAGTTTCACCAGCTCCCTGAAACACACACACACACACACACACACACACACACACACACACACACACACACACACACACACACACATCTATGAGCATCACATGATTCCTTTGTTGATAGCACTCAGTATTAACTTGCAACAAGAGGAGAGAAGAAGCTTGAAGAATGGCATTGTGGGAAAAGGCTGCGTGTCAGGACTCTTGAGTCAGAGCAGAGAGAGTGTTTCAGACCTGCAGATGTCCAGCCGAGCGGTCAGGTGATCCTTCTGGATGTAGAGCTCCTTCTCGTCCTTCAGCAGACAGATGACGTCCTGCAGCTCCACCACCGGCTCATCGCTGTCGGCGACATCCAGCTGGTAGCGGATGTACAGCTTCCCCACCTGTGAGCAGACAGACAGCGGGTTCCAGGGTGAGGCCAGGTGTAAGTAATAAACAAGAGCTGAGGGGACAGACAGTTACAGTAGTGAGAATAACTGGTCTGTCACATGATCAGATCCGCCGCTGACCTGCACCTGATGAGCGGCAGACTGAATGTGGACAGTAAGTCTGAGACACCGACTGAGCCGACCTGCCCTCAGTGTTCATGTTAGTAAATCTGACCTGACAGAACCGCAGGGACACGGAGGCTGAGAGGAGGTTCCTGCTGCTGAAGCTGTGGTCGGCAGCAACAACAACCGGCCTTCCAGATTATTCTCATAATCTCTTTTTTTATTTTATTTCACAATATCAGACTGACAGACCCGCATGAAGCTATAATGTCCAACTAGATTATACTTCTTTGAACAGGGACGAACAAAGCCTCAGTCTGATCAAACAGGAAACAACCTGCAGGTCCCGAGTGAGCTGTGACCGTCCTACCTGTGCGAAGTAAAGGCGCTTGATCTTCTCTCCGATGTTGTTGTCGATCAGGTCTGAGTAAACGTCACCCAGCTCTTCGTGGTAGTAGAGGAACCTCTGGATGTAGGGGACGACAAAGCGCACCATGGCCTGCATGGGCGGACAGGGCCTCAGGTTCTCAGTCACAGGCTCGGTCTTCACGCAGTGGGACAGAGGACGGATGCCGCAGATCTCCAGAAACAAAGATCGGTCCTTCTCTTTGAAGGCTGGGGCGGAGTTCGCTCGCTCTCCTGTGACTGTGGGACACAAACAGTCACGATCTCCATCTTTAATATTTGTCTAGGTTCAATAATTAAACGGTGTTAATCGAACACTACACAGGTACCAGAGTTCCCGGTCCGGCCTCTCGGAGCCGCCTTCTTGTCTGCTGGCGGCAGCTGGAGCAGACAGACCTGCTGGTGATGTTTAAAGATCTTCTCCAGCTCTCTGTTGTCGGCGATCATGGGTTTACGTGCCAGACTCACCCAGCTGCTGTCCTTGGTGGGGAAGACCCTCTTATCAGACACCATACCTGGACACAGGTAAACAGGAGGGAGAGTCAGACGTTTGTGTTATTCCATTAGTTCCGATAGTTAACGGCTCCAAGACAGAAGCAGCTGATTCTCCACTGATGCTGCTCTGACAGGAGGTCGATGACGCTCGTTCACACAGACTGAGGAGGTGATGGAGGTGGATTGTGTTTGTGACATCAGTGTGAACTTCACTCACCTTTCAGAGTGGAGCAGTAACTCTGTTTGAGATGGAAAGTGTTTTCCTGTTCTCCAGACACTTGGCTTTTACACTTTTGAGCTGTTGAAGACATAAAGACATTATTTATATTATGTTATATTATATTATATTATATTTCATATTATGCTGAATGCTCTTACCAAGTCGGGCGTAGAGCACTGACACATCCTGCAGCACTTCAGCAGTCGGGATGGGCGATGAGGAGCAGATCAGCTCCATCAGACCCACATACTGGTTCATATTGGGGCTGGGCTCCACACTCAGGAGCTAAATATAAAGAGATGTAATCACAGACACATAAACAGTGTACATTAGCTTCAAACAGCCAGGTATAAGTTCATTACAGAAGCTGAGGACAGCCTGTGGAGCTGGACTAGTCCTGCCTGCTAGCAGAGGTTAGGCTAACGTTAGCTGGTCGCTTAGTCCTCATCCCAGAGGCCTTCTCTCTTGTAGATTTAAAAATGAAAACATGCAGTTTGAAAATGGGAACCAGTAAAAGCAGCAGGTTTAAGTATTTCTGAACTGATGTCACACGTTTCTTTATTTGTCTTCTACATGGAGCATCACCTGTGTTTAGCTTTAGCTCCCATTTTAAAGCAGCTAGCGTCAGCTGGAAACCAACTCACATAGCTAACCTTAGCTTATTTAGCTAGCTAGCTACACATGATAAAGTCATTGTTGTTGTTAGCACCTAGAAACCTTTTATATCTTTTCTATATTCATTTAAATATTTGTATCCCTCCACTTTATATACTGTGTTGTCTTTGCTGTTTCTTTTACTTGATTGTTTTAAAGAAACATTTTTCTTAATTATATTGATTTGATTTTTTTTCTTTCTTTCTGTTTTTGTTTGATCTAAATAGTTTTTATGTTGAGATGAGGTTTGACAGAAGCCCTCCATGGGTTCTCTCACCTTCACATCCACGTCATAAAAAAACTATGTACAATGTATTTGTAAAGTTTTCTGTGTGCGAATAAATAAATCCAATCAAACATTTTCGACATGTAGGGAAATGACTTGAGCATTGACAGTAACAGAGGCGGCACAGCGTCGGGCAGCGCACCCTGGTGAAGAAGTCTTTCATGCCGTCCAGCTGGCTGTAGAAAGGAGCCAGGAGTTTGGGCTCCTGGACGCCGCTGTCCTGGCTGTGGATCAGCTGTCTGTAGCGCTGGAACATGGTGGTCGTGTCGCTCCAGCACACTTCCTTCAGGTGGTAGAAGCGTCCTGCGCACCAGTCATCAGCTCGTCTGGGGGAGAGAGGTTTTACTCAGGGGTTTAAGATTCTGACACGAACCTGAGAAAAGAGAGAGAGAGCGACAGAGCTGACGATTTACCTGTTGTACTCTATGAAGACTGCAGGGGTGTGCTGGAACAGCTCCTTCAGGCTGCTCTGGGGACAGTTTGTGTGCAGGTAGCTGTACATGTTGTGGATGTGCTGAATGGTGGAGATGAAGCCCGCCCCCTCTGACTCGTCCTCAGGTTGACGCTGCTCCTCGGGTTTGACGCACCACTCCTTCAGGTAGGTAATCAGAGCCTCCACTGAGATGCTCTGTCTCATTCCTGAAGGAGCGAAAACACAGTGACAACCTGCAGTAAACAGAGGATGATCAATAACTAAAGATATCTGATCTCTACCACAGCAGACACATCTTTACCCAGAGCTCTGCTGAAGTCGCTGGGGTCTAAGTCCACGTAGAAGACGTGAGTCCCCAACAGGTCGGTGACCTCAGGTGAGGTCAGGTAGACTGAGTTGGGACACAGGAACTTCCTCTCTCTCTTGTCTCCCTCCAGCGGGCGATAAGCCGGCAGCCAATCAAGACGACGCAGGGCGTGGGAGAAGGAGGAAGTGGTGTCTTTGATTGCTCGTCCGTCGCTGTCAATCACCTGGGCTGTGAGGTACTGAGAGTAGCGGTGCCTGATGGAGTGAGACAGGTGGAGGTCATGGTTGGAACAGAAGAGATGACCTCTTCTTTACACCCTGTCGTATCAGGATCGTTTGATAACTCTGTGTCTTCGGCTGCAGCTCAGTGAACTTCATGTCATTAAAGCGTCAGGACTGTGTGACCCCCCCCCCCCCGCAGAGGCTTCAGCGCTCAGCAGAGCTGCACGTGCTCAGTGAGAAGAGAAATCTACTCGTGTTAAATGGACCGGTGTAACGGCAGCTACGCTCCACATGCGCCTGCAGAGCCACGACTCGAGAAAAAAAGTTCACATGTGAAGTTTGTGACAGACACAAAACCACTGCAGCGTCTCGCGGCCTTTACTGAACGTAAATAAGAGCAGGTATGAAAATATGGAAGTTACACCACTGGTCGGCCAAGTGTTGGGCTTTTCCCATTGGCTGTTGCTCTTTCAAAACGATTTGGTGCAAACGGTTTTACAGAAACACGGCTGTGTGTGTGTGACAGGGACTGTGTGTGTGTGTTACCCAGTGTCCCAGTTGGTGGCCAGCAGCTTCAGTAAGGCCGTCCTCTGCTGCAGGAGGACGGCGTCCGGCAGCTGGGCAGTGGCCAGGGCACGAAACTCCTCACAGGGGTAGTCATCGAGCACACAGCCCTCCCCAGGGATGAGG
>NW_019524151.1:11359-14524 GCF_002814215.2 Seriola lalandi dorsalis
GGAGGAGGAGGAGGAGACAGAAAAGGATTAAACAAAAAGACCTAGTGTTACTAAAGAGGAGACAGGTGAACGTGACTTTTCTCACCATCGCTGCGTTTAAAACAAGCGCTCCCTCCATCTCCATTTTTAAATCTCAGCTAAAGACACATTTGTACTCACTGCCCTTTTTTAGCTCGCTAACCTTTTAGCCCGTTGTCATGTTCATAATTGTGTATTTTCCTTGTGTTTACGTGTTTCTACTTTCCTTGTGCTTTACTTATTCTTCACATTTGTTTTACTTCATTTTATTTATTTGAATCATCCTCCGGCTGTGTTTAAATGAGCTCTAGAAATAAAGTTACACTCTCCACCTCACTTGTTCAGCCTTGTTACGCAGGAAATATGAAACTCCATTGTTCCAACATTACGTGAAGGCAGCAGGAGTTTCTCAGTGACTGATGGTGTCAGGACAAATCCACATGTTATCCCCCTCTATCTGCAGCTCAGGCTAAAACAGGCACCGGGCCTCAGCTCTGTCTGTGACACCTGCTTTTTCTGCTCATCTTCAAAGCAGATATTGATCTCTCTAATGACTCATCATTATTAGTAGCTTCATCCTTTAATCACCACCTGAGTCATCGTGATGAGTCACACTTGTTTTCTAACGCAGAGGAAGAGTCTGTTCTGCCTCTGGTGTCCATGCAACCGGTAAATATTGTGTCTTCACACGACACATCCACAGCCTTTTATCATCTGTGCTCACAGCTGCGGTGTTAGCGGTGCGACGGCCTCCTCACCAGTTCTTTAGCGCTGAGCGTTTGTGTCTCTTTGCGGATGATGAGACCGTCTCTGACTCCCAGTGTGCTGAACAGCTCCCTCCATCCTGCCACATCACCGTCTGTCTGCACGTAGCAGGGACTCAGTAAGATCCAGTCGCAGCCTGGAGGAGGAGGAAGAGTCAGGATTAACGTTTCAAGGAGGAAAAAACAAAACAACAATGAATCAGAAATACTGTAAATAGTTCAGTGTAAAACCTCTGATATCAGTTAGTGATTCAAACCAGGGGGAACACGAGTGTAATCAATCAAACCTCACAGAGAACGTCCTGCACGGCTTCAAGGCCAAAACTACTACTACTACAAATACACTGTTTATCCAACACGAACAGAACCAAAGCTGCAGTTTCAGGCAACATGTGACTTTGTTCAGTGTCTGTACAGGTGTGTGTGTGTGTGTGTGTGTGTGTGTGTGTGTGTGTGTGTACCTGGCAGTTCCTGCGGCAGGTTGATGTTGTCGTACTCCTCAGAGAAGTGCACTCTGTCCTGTCCCGGGCACAGCAGACCCCTGCTGGTGAGGACAGGTACTGCGACGTCTGAGTACTGACTGGAGGAGGAATGCTGCTTGATGAAAACCAGGTAGCTCACCACCACCGCCTCGGGCTTCAGCTGATGATGATGATGATGATGATGATGAAGAAAGAAAGACACTTCAGCCAAGTACAAAGGTAAATACATTTTTAAGCATAAAACCTGTAAAATGACTATAAAATCATTTTAATGACACCCCGTGGATCCAGTTTATCCGGCGTCCTACCTTCCACTTGTTGTTGCTTATGGAGGGGTAGATGTGTTGCTCCAGCAGCTCCTGAGGCTCCAGTTCGTGGACTCCCAGTCTTCTGAGCAGCTCTCGAACCTGCTGACTCTCCAGAGGCTCCACGCAGCTCAGCAGCGAGGGATGAATGACGTTCACGTCCTTGTACAGTGCAGACAGCGGCCCTGTGAAGAGACAACATGGAGGCTCTTATTCCAGTTCATTTCTAAGTTACATTTATTTAGGGTTAGAGAAGAGAGAGGATCTGGAAGCGTGAAATATATCGAGTTCCTCATCAATCTGAATGTCTTAGTTTCCTCTCAGCTGAATCTGAACAGACACAACGACAGAACAGGTATAAACACACCTGAGTGTGTGTGAGTGAAAACCTCCAGTGACCTACTTTCCCCCCCCCCCCGAGCTCTGCACTGCTCAATATTTCAGTGGAACTCGGTTTAACTCCGTCGCCTGTCTGAAGTCATCACACACATCTCTGCCGACGTCACCTCTCAGCAGATCTTCAGGCATTAGCTTCACTTGCAGAAGGATGAACTACACTCAGTGACCTGGAAACCAGCCTGAGCCGAGGCTTCACTCCCTCTAATACCATTTCCTGTTCTTTGTTTCCAGGCTGCCTGAAGCGAGAGCTGGTGAACGCTGTTCTCCATCACACATGACTGCAGGAATGTGCTTATCTGAAGAATACACCAGTAATTTAGTGTTTCACAACTTTACAGGTGTGTGGCTGCGGTCGAAGATCGTGTCATAAGTCAGAACGTCAACATGTTTGACAAACGTCGCGGCTGCTGGTGCCGCAAAAACAAAATCATGTTCCTTTTTTGTATTTGATGAAACATGATGATGTGATTTTTGTTGGTTTTGTACCAAACAAACATGTTCTTTTACATCTGGAGAACACGATCTGTAGGGGGGGGGCGTCTCTGTAGGGCCACAGCGCTAATGGTGCTAACAATACTCAACAATGTGACACGTTTGACCTTCATCAGATAAACTGCAGCTCCTGTGATTTGGATATCGCACTTGGTCACATTGTGATTTTATTTGGATTAATTGTGCAGCTTGAGACGGGATCAATACTTTCTTGACATTTTATAGACCAACGAGAGAGAGAGAGACAGAGAGAGAGAGACAGACAGAGAGAGAGAGACAAAGAGAGAGAGAGACACACAGACAGACAGACAGAGACACAGAGACACAGACAGAGACACAGACAGACAGAGACAGACAGACAGAGAGACAGAGAAACACAGACACACAGACAGACAGACAGACAGACAGACAGACAGACAGACACACAGACAGACAGACAGACACACAGACAGACAGACAGACAGACAGACAGACACACAGACAGACAGACAGACAGACAGACAGACAGACAGACAGACACAAATCAATAATTCATGTCTGATATTCTAACCCTCTGCTCTGGGCCAATCGTGTGGATGTGGGTGATGTGAACAGTTTCACTTCTCAGAGAAAGGTGGTGGTTTGTCACGCATCATGTGTGTGTTTGTGTGTGTGTGTGTGTTTGTGTGTGTGTGTGTGTGTGTGTGTGTGTTTGTGTGTGTGTGT
>NW_019524151.1:14544-17170 GCF_002814215.2 Seriola lalandi dorsalis
GCCACAGCGCTAATGGTGCTAACAATACTCAACAATGTGACACGTTTGACCTTCATCAGATAAACTGCAGCTCCTGTGATTTGGATATCGCACTTGGTCACATTGTGATTTTATTTGGATTAATTGTGCAGCTCGAGACGGGATCAATACTTTCTTGACATTTTATAGACCAACGAGAGAGAGAGAGACAGAGAGAGAGAGACAGACAGAGAGAGACAAAGAGAGAGAGAGACACACAGACAGACAGAGACACAGAGACACAGACAGACAGAGACAGACAGACAGACAGACAGAGACACAGACAGACAGACAGACAGACAGACAGACAGAGACACAGACAGACAGAGAGACACAAATCAATAATTCATGTCTGATATTCTAACCCTCTGCTCTGGGCCAAGTGTGTGGATGTGGGTGATGTGAGCAGTTTCACTTCTCAGAGAAAGGTGGTGGTTTGTCACGCATCATGTGTGTGTTTGTGTGTGTGTGTGTGTTTGTGTGTGTGTGTCTGTGTCTGTGTGTGTGTGTGTGTGTGTGTGCAGACAGCTGTTGACGCAGGTCCTTTAAAATGCTTCTGAATCACCGTCTCTGTTTGTCTGAGTATCACATAATCCACGGTGCTATTTTTATTTCGCTCATGAAGAACCACCGTCACTCTAACCTTCGCTGCCGATGCTCTGTGAGCACAGATGGAGAGTGAAGCATGTGAAGCTCTCACCACCACCGAGGTGATATATATTTATCTGTTTTTATTTCTCTACATCAGCTCAACGCGTTTTTAGAAAGTGGAAACTGTGAAAGTGTCCTGCCCTACATCCAGACGGCTGCTGCTGCATCTGTTGCTGTTATTGTGATTTAGCTCTGTCCAATCAGGACACGTCGATAGAAACTATTTCTACTGACTATAATAATATATTCTGTATTTTAATAAGTTGAATCAATAACTGTTGTATGATTTAACTGTGTGAATATGTTCAAAATAAATTACCTGTCTGAGCCTGAGCTTTCTTTTTCTTGGTCCTGGCTTCCTCCATTGGAAAGAACACGCCCCCACCGCCCAGTGCCACCACAGAGCCGTCAGCCAGGGGGATTATGGGTAGATCCTTGAGGGTCTGCAAGATGGAGTCTGCCTCCGCGTAGCCGTGCTCCAGAGCTCGGAAGTTGCAGACCAGCAGCCTGGCGAGCCGCCGCAGACCGGCGTCTGGGAAAGAGACACAGGGGCGGAGTCAGAGTGAGTGACACACCTCTCAGAAAGTGACAGGTAAGTTTCACTTCCTCCTGAGCCTCACAGCTCATTCTTCACCTTGAAAATAGTAACTTCTGCCTCTAGGCGTCTCTCAATCAAAACAATAACAAAAGGTGACGTTGGGTGACGTCATGAAATGGCGTGGGATCATGGGAGTTGTTTTCTTCACCACCATTACTGTAAGCTCCTCTCGGTTTGGATTCCTTCAGTGTCAGTGGTTCAGTAAATCAAACAGACCCGGTGATTGTAACCAGGAAACAAATAAAACGGTTTCACTTTAGAAATCAGAGATTCACCGACGCTGACAGAGGACGGGACGTCTCCAGCTGCTGGGAGCCGAGCTGTCTAACATTTACTCAGCTTGTTTCTCTGATAACTTCAGATCCAGATGTGCGACGACTAAAATCATCTGGTTCAGATACAGAGCTGAAAACCGCCGAGGTGTAAAAAGTGTCTGTGGCTTAAAACTAGATAGAAGTCGATGCTGATGACCCATAAAACCTCTCCTCTCGCACACACCTGAGTGGATTCCTTCCTCCTTCATCAGCTCCTTGGCCATGGCCGTGGTTACCGTGGTAACGTCTGATCCCCGCAGGTGTCGGACTCCCAGGTGAGTGAGCAGGGAGGTGGGCGGGGCGGGGCTCAAATCCGGGTGGAGATAGGACAGAGACAGGTGTCTTTCGAGCTCGTCTCCACCAATTACCTCACGGATCACGGGGTCCTGACAGACGGCCACCTGGGACGGCAGCTTGTACACGACCTTAGCATCTGGGGGGGAGGGAGAGAGGGAGGGAGAGAGAGAGGGAGAGAGAGAGAGAGAGGGAGGGAGAGAGGGAGGGAGGGAGCGAGGGAGAGAGAGAGGGAGAAGAGGGAGAGAGAGAGCGAGGGAGAGAGAGGGAGAAGAGGGAGAGACAGAGGGAGGGAGAGAGAGAGAGCGAGGGAGAGAGAGAGGGAGAGAGAGGGAGAGACAGAGGGAGGGAGAGAGGGAGAGAGAGAGGGAGGAAGAGAGGGAGGGAGAGAGAGAGGGAGAGAGAGAGGGAGGGAGAGAGAGGGAGAGAGAGAGGGAGGAGCATTGACAGCGTTTATTACATATATTTATTTATTGTGAGCGTTTTCATTTTCAGGTTTGCATTTGGAGCTTGTGAGTCACACCTGAGCTGAGTGTCGGCAGGAAAGCTTTGCCCTTCAGCAGCTGAATAATCTGCCCGGCAACAGGCTTGAAGAAGTCCAGCACCTCGTCAGGCAGAGGGATGAACTGGAGGAACTGGCAGAGACCCTTCAGCCCCCTGAACTCTGGGTGATTCTGGAAGAAACAAACACAGGTTAGAACAACCAATGACTAATGACTGACGAGGGCATCGTGTTTTAAACTCCCTGTAC
>NW_019524151.1:17190-31681 GCF_002814215.2 Seriola lalandi dorsalis
GGTAAAATCGCCTGAATCCTCAGTTGAGGGGAACATGCAATTCTACCCCCGGTTGTATAATGGCCTATGTCAAAAGTGTGACTCTTTTGTTGAGTTTTTTGTGTTTCCTGAAAAACCTGAAAAAATGACTTAGGCCATTATTTTAAGAGGGTGTCGATATATTTATTTATTGTGAGCGTTTTCATTTTCAGGTTTGCATTTGGAGCTTGTGAGTCACACCTGAGCTGAGTGTCGGCAGGAAAGCTTTGCCCTTTAGCAGCTGAATAATCTGCCCGGCAACAGGCTTGAAGAAGTCCAGCACCTCGTCAGGCAGAGGGATGAACTGGAGGAACTGGCAGAGACCCTTCAGCCCCCTGAACTCTGGGTGATTCTGGAAGAAACAAACACAGGTTAGAACAACCAATGACTAATGACTGACGAGGGCATCGTGTTTTAAACTCCCTGTACGAATCCTGATTCTGACTCTTACTTCATATTCATAATTTGATTTAGCTCAGCTGTAAAGAGTTTCTGGCCTTCAACTGAAACAGTAACAAACCTGTATATTTTATATTTTAGTGAAACCTGTCACTGTTTTCTGACCTGCTGTCTTTTTTAATTTGCTGTAAACTCCAACACTTCCTCCATGTTCCCTCCTGTTCCTGTTAAGCTTTTAATTTGAAACATTCGCAGGAAGTTTCATTAAATGTGTTTTTACTTGTAAGTCATATATTATACTTGTAGTTTGCCGTGGTCGGTTTGTAAATGATCAGATTTTCCTTGAAGGCATCATTAACGTAAAGTCTCTGCTCATCTGTTCATCAGGATGTAATTATATATATTATATATATAACACGGTCTCACAGTGAAGACATCCATGGCGTGGAGGAAGAGCTGCGGTATCTCAGAGCGAAGCCACTGGTTCCAGGAACTGTCTCTGTCCACGTCCTCTCGGGACGAAGGGATGTCAAAGTCACCTGTGGAACAGAGTCAGGTGAGTGGATTGCTCCGCCTCTCTGTGTCTGAGTGGACACCTCTACCACCTCAAAGTCCGTCCTCACCTTGGACGATGAAACGTAAGCCGAAACTCCGCAGGGGCAGATAGGCGAACACGGGCTGTTTCTGAGGCTGGCATATGATGTCACTTCCTGTGTTGTCGCTGCACAGCTGGAATGCCAGGGCGAGTTCGGTCGACTCAACGTTCTCTTTGATCTGAAGGTGAAACAGATACAATTCAAATTCAAAGAAGCTTTATTGACATGACCAATACATGACCAATACATGACCAATACATACAAATAATCTGACGCCAGCGAAAAATGTACGAAATCTAAAATAAAAATTTTATTCCATATATTTAAAGGATTTTCAAAATATAAAGAATGTGAAAAATTGTGTAATTTTCAAAATATACAGTAAATTATAAAGAACAATAAAAACCTAAATCATAAAGCTGCTCATCAACACATAAAGTTTCTCTCTCTAGATTTTGTGACTTTTAAAAACCTTTAACGGCTTTTCTTCATAAAAGCATCTGGTGACAATCAGCAGCCAAACGGGGCCCCGTTAGGGAGGTTTCCTATAAAGATGTCGCTGCTAATCGGCCATTGGTTGTTTAAGGAGGAGGGAGCTGCGTTTTGAGACACTGCTGTGGAGTAAAGTTTGTCGGCCCTCGGGGGCCCCCCCCCTCTGACAGTTGCCTGTTTGTTTATTACCTTCTTGGGCTCCAGCGTAGTTTTGACGACCAGCCAGCGCTCCACGCCCTCCGTGTGCTCCACCTCCAGCACGTCGTGACTCAGATCTTTTCGAGTCATGGTCATGAGACGCTTCTCACTCTGCGAGATGGAGTAAAAACCAGGTGATTCCTCGAGACCTCTGTGAGGTTTGACGCAACGACTTCACCTGTGTGTGTAGGTAGGGGAGCTACCTGGTTGTAGATGATGATGGAGCGCAGGCGGTGCAGGAAGAGCAGCAGGGAGGGGTGCACGTCATGAAACAGGTTTCTGGTCTGATGGCTCTCAGATCGCAGCGGGAGGCAGATCTTTGTGGTCCAGCTGGAAGTTAGAAAACAACAAATATCAAACAAGATTCCTCTGATTCATCCAACACTCACTCGAAAACATTTTCAACGTGACGTAACAGACAAACAACAAAGTTAATCATCAACTTATTGGTAGAAATACTCTTATAACGCGGAGTATTTACAGAACATCCATCGTCAATGTTATTAATCCCTGTGTTTCTCCTGTAACCTGATGTGATTGACGTTCTTCAGCTGAGCGTCCAGAGGCCTCTCGTCCTCAGTCCAGTGGGGGAGGATGTATCCCATGGAGCCGCACGTCCTGTCGAAGCGTAAGTGGAAGCCGTTGGAGTGAATCTCAGGACAGTCTGTGACCTTAAACACCGACTTGAAGCCGATGCCCTTTTGTCCTGTGAAGTAGCACAGTGAGGATTATTAAGAAGCTGTGATATATTTTCAGTAAGGAGTAACTGAGACGTCATGTACGTTCGTACCGATGTATCCGTATTTGTGTTTGCCCTTGGTGCTGCAGCCCACGTCGCAGATGGCCTTGATGTTTCTCTCCTGGAAGCCGATCTCGTTGTTGAGAACAGTGATACAGTCTTTCTCCACCACGAAGGCCAGTGACGGAACGACACCGACCTCTGACGGGTAACTGTTGTCATCAGCGTTCTGAAAAGAAGGGAAAACAAGAAGAGGGAGTTAAAATTACATTTAAAAAATTACGTTACTGAGATATCAACAAAATAAAATAACATGCAGATGTCCAAAGTCATAACCCTAAACATGGTTCATTATAACTAGGTTTCATGATCAGCGTGTTAGCGTGTTAGCGTGTTAGCAGCCACCTGAATGAGCTCCAGGACAAAGTGTGTGTCTTTGCTGTAGAGCTCCGTGGAGAGTCGCTCCAGGCTGCGGCCCAGCCGGTCCTGGTGAACCTGCATCAGCTTCTGGCCTTCGGCGGTCAGCTCCACACCGATACCAAACTCATTCTTCCTGAGAGACAGAGGAAGAGACAGATCAGCTGAACAAACCACGTCACCTGAACGGACACAGCGAACGTCACTAACGGTGGTAAATAAGAACCGACCTGATGTCCTCGATGACGGCTCTGTGGCGGTCCGATGTGGTCTCTGATGGACAGCTGGTGCCGTCCTTCTCGTTAGAATCAGACGTGTCTGACTGCTCCTCCTCCTGGCCTCCTTCAGCTTCGACGCTGACGTCCGATGTCTCTCCGTTAGGCAGTGAGGCCAACTCAAACAGCTCCTCTTCATCCTCTTCCTCCTCAACCGTCACGTCCTGCTCTCCATTCACTAGAAGAAAACATTTAACAATTAAAACCTGAAGAAGGGAAAGTGGTTCGGTCCTCATGTCTGTGTGCGCTGCAGCCACCTTGTGATGGACTCTGGTTGAGCTGGGAGGAGACGAAGCCGTTGTCCATGACGTCCTCGTCTTCACTCATGTTCAGGTTGGACAGACTGCTGCTCTCAGAGTCTATTAAATTAAACTGAAGTCAAACAGAAGAAGAAAGAAAATTAGAAGAACAGTCATGACAGAGAAGCTGTGTGACACGGCTACACATATACTATGTACTGTATGTTACGTGTTGTATCACACCACACACAGAGTGCTGGTGTGGATGTTGTTTGTTTTTACTGTGTTTCTCGTGTTCTGACCTTGGTCGGTTCCACGGGAGCCGTGTGTGAGCTGCAGCCGTGGCTCTGAGGCGGGTTCAGTTTCTTCTGGTAGTCTTTGATCCAGTCCGTGATGCCCAGCAGGATGCCCAGCCGATGCAGACAGTTCATGTGCCTCGGGTCGGACTGGGCCACGGTGATCAGGACCTGTTTAGACTTGGCCTGGCCCAGGACGCGGGAGAAAGGCTCCAGAAACACCTGAAGTCACATTTGAACGGGAACGGAGAAACGCGTGTTAATCAGGAACTGAACCACCTGAGCTGCAGGTAAAAATGAGTCACAAGGATCCGTTTACTGTCTGATGTAAGAAGAAGAGAGTTTAACACAAACTGACCAGCAGGCCACAGAGCTGCTGGAAAAGTATGTGGTTGTCATGACAACGGTGAGACTGATAACCTCCTCCTCAGCAGTTCATTATAGCAGATTACATTCACTGCCCACTCCTTCAGGACACCCTGAAGAGATGCAGTTTGTTTGTTTTTTGTTGGTTTGTTTGTTGTTGTTTTTCTGAGCATCACAGTTAACGACGCTACACTCCGACGTGTTAATCCTGAATACACACATTATTATTCTGAGACATGAATCATGAATCTCTATTTCCTGTTTTTCTGCCACAGGATGAATTTAACAGCTTCCGTGTGGAAAACCTGCTCTCAACGCTACGACACCACTGTTAAAGTCTAACACCCTGCCTCACCTGCAGAGCACCTGTCCTCCTATTAGCCACACCCAGGTGGTGATATGCCTCCAGCTTTCCGTCTGCAAACCACTGTGAGTTGTCACTACCCTTATTTGGTTAAGACTACAGCAGTTATTTGGTTAACCTTTTATTGCTGCGTGACCTTTGAATGTTTATTTGTGTTACGTTTCATTAGATTCCTGTTTCACACCCTGGAAGGGAAGAAGGAAAAGGTGGATGCATAAATGACGTAAGAGGAAGTAACGGCTCGATTTACTTTAGTTTATCGTTAGACATTTTAAGTTGATGTGTAATTTTACTTATTTTGTCTTCATGTATTTTAATATCTCATGTACAGAAAAAAATCCTCCCTCCATCCATTCATCCTTTAACCATTAAGCATCTTGAATTGTGACAAATAACACTGTTGGACCGGCTCCTTGACCCTGTGATTAAATTATACAGGAAGTGTCTGATCAGATCATGTGATGTACGTGGGCCGTGCAGCGTGACCGTGTGACCGACCTGCTGCAGCAGAGCCTGACATGTTCTGGCGGGGATTCGTGTCAAACAGGCGAGGAGGAACTCGGCCACTCTGCTGTAACACGACACGTCGTCTTCAGCCCGAGACAAATCTGACAAACACACACCGTGTTTTAGTGACGATGAAACGTTAGAGCAGCGTTGAAACATGATGATTTATTAATTCCTTCTTTGCATCGCTACCTTCTTTAGCCACGGCTGCTGCCAGCGAGCTCTGCATGTGATTGGCCAGGAGGGCTGTGGGAGCATTGACGATCCCATCAGCTACCACCATGGACACCAGATGACCAGCAGTGCCGACAGGGTCAAGGGTCATGGCGGCGCTGGAGAAATGCTTGGCTCCCGTGTGTGTGGTGATCCTGAGCAGCGACCCTGGAGTGACCTCCAACGCCTCCAGGCCGGTGTTAGCTGTAAATACAAAGAGCGTCGTTCACATATTAGTGGTACGTATCATTATCTGGCAATATTAAGAACATACAATAAGAATTATTGGGACTTCTACCTGCATGTCTTTCGATGAACTCTTTGAGGGAGCCGTGACTGGGTTTAAAGATCAGCTCCCACTGGCTCCACTCACTTAAATCCTCCAGCAGAGGGCAGGACAGCAGGCTGGCCAGCGCCTGCGCCTTAGACATCTCACCCAGACGCCCCACCGCCTCAGACCCACCATCAGCACTGTTCACGGGAGGGAGAGGGAGACAGGCCGATAAACCTTTTATTCATCAAAAAGTTGAATTAGGGGCGTCGTTTGGCGTAGTGGTCTAAGCAGGCGCCCCATGTGTAGAGGCTACAGTCCTCGCTGCAGTTGGCCCCGGTTCGAGTCCCGCATCGGACGGCCTTTACTGCATGTCATTCCCCCTCTCTCTGCCTCCTCATTTCCTGTCTCTCTCCACTATCCTGTCCAATAAAGGCGCAAAAGCCCAAAAAACATATCTTTAAAAAGTTGAATTAATTAAAATATTATTTTATCCTTTTTAATAAAATCTTAAAATGTCTAAAATCCCCGAGTGTAGAAAAATGAATTTAAATGATTTTAGTATAAAAACTTTTTCCTGAATGAACTGTAGATAAAGACAGTGATGAAACAGGAAGTGGAAGATGATGGAGTTAGTTTGACCTTGTGCTCGTTTCCTCATATATTTGCATGTTCATTTTCATATTAGAAAACAAGTGCTAGCACTTCAAAATAAAACTACCCTTGTAAAGGATTTATAAATGGTTTCTAATTCAGTTGTTAACACTTTATAAATCATAAATAAACAATTAGAAACAAGTTATAACACAGTTTTCATACACTGATGCAGCTCACTATTTGGCAAGATGAAGTTAATGCTAAACTCATTAAACTTACTAACGACTTATTACTGGTAAAAAGGAGCCTTACATTAAAGGGTGAAACACATCATTTATTAATGATACGTCTACACTACTGCTCTAGACTACAACACTTCTAACCTTGATTTGCTGTGTTTGGCAAACAGTGCAGACTCATAGTAGACCTGGCTCAGTCCTCCTCCCGCCAGGCCTCTCTGGCGTTGGACCAGACCAGCCAGCATCTGCAGAGATCCGTGGCCCAGGTCCCGACTGTCCCGGACCCTGTAGTGGGACCTCAGCGCTGACTCGATGTAGGAAAGCTGCGAAAAGGAGACGGACGATGAAACTGTTCCTGTCAACTCGTAGATCAAAAAGAAAACGTATGAACTGAGCGAAGAGGAGCTTTATTCTGTCTGTGTGAAGGACTGACTTCATCTGGATCAGTAGATGTGACGTCACTACATTGTTTGATGAACTCGAACACGTCTTGTCTGCTCGGTCTGAACCCGCTGCCCCCAGGCTCCATGCCGCCACCGCCCACAATCAACGAGGACCCCAGCGTGTCCTGCAGCAGCTGCACGAAACCAGAGACATACAGGAGGAAGACGACGTAGATTATTATCTCACCGCTGTGGCAGCATCAGGAGGTCACACACACACACACACACACACACACACACACACACACACACACACACACACACACACACACACACAACTAGAATCATCTCCTCGTGGTTGTTTCCTCCGCCAACCAGACAAGCTACAGTAAATATTGTCTGAGTCTTCTTGAGTTACAGAGTTGAATAATTGCTAGAAATGTTTTTGCAGAACATGATGATGTCACAGTGAAGTTGACCTTTGACCTTCTGGATATAAAACGTCATCACTTCATTTTATCCTGCTTATCCCATTAGTTTATGAATTTGTGAGTTGTGGCCAAAAACGTGTTTTGTGAGGTCACAGTGTGCCAGAAGTAGCGTTCCTGGTATACTGCATTCACAAGAACGTGAGATCACTGTGACATTGAACTTTGACCTTTGACCACCAAGGTGGGCATGAAAAGAGATGAAAAACATGAAAAGGCATGAAAATAGATGAAAAACTACCTGACTGTGTTTCACCAGGAACTCCAAGAAGCTTCCCTGCTCCAAAGACAGGAACTCTTTGACCTGGAAGTGTTTGGTCAACTTCCTCTCAAGGGCGGCGACGTGGGCCAGAGTGACGGCTGAGCTCTGAGAGGACAGGCTGTCTTTAACGTACTGCTTCACTTTGGCTGAGAGACACAGAGCAGAGCTGTCAGTCAGTCACACACCGACACATCAGACCCTGTTTCTACATGAGGCAAAAAACCCTGCTACCTTCACTGGGGAGGGACGTGGCGGGTTTGTCCTCTGTCGTCGTCTGTGCGCCGGTTTTTGGCGCCTTGTCTTTGGGCACCAGGTCCTGTGGGACGGCCAGGGAGCCGCCGCAGATGGCCAGCTGGAACAGAGCCTTCGCCAGTCGGTCACCCGACACCTGCAGCAGGAAGCTCTGGACGTGCTGGATCGGAAATCAAACAGAGCCGCGTGTCAGACAATCACCTCGAGATTCACACAAGATCTGTCACCTGATTTAATGCATCAATAAAACCAGTCATATAAAGAATATTGTTTCTAAGAATTGGTAGTTAGGGGCGGAGTCAGACACAGCTCACTCTGAGCCTCAGAAACGCTCTTCAGAAACCTGTTGTTACGTCCGTCTTTATTTACAGTCTATGCTTTTAGACAAAGGTGTGTTTCCAGCTTTCTACCTCATAAATAAATGGAGGTGATAATATAATGTCGACCTGTGTGTTTTAGAATGAGTGTGACTATAATGATGATGAAAAACGGCTGAAATGTCACAGATAAGTCGGATAAATTCACAAGTCGCCGTCATGATGAGTTTAATGTCATCCAGTGTTAATCAGTTCAAAACAAACTTATTTTCTAGCGCCTTCATTAAGGGTTAGGAAATGATGAAGCGTGACGTTTTATTTATCGGTTCAGAACTGGAGAGAAGCTGCGTAACTGCCCCTGATGGTTCCCACACTGCCACCGAGCAAACACTCTGATGCATCTGAGAAGGCGTAAGATTCAAGAGATTCGGGGCCCCCACCTTGGTCATCTTAGGACTGAACACCCCCTCCGCGTTGGAGAACACAGCCAGAACCACGTCGGCCGCCGGCATGGAGGCGTATTTCTTCCTGAGGTCCAAGCCGCCGCTGGAGGAGAAGGCGCTCGCTCCCTGAACCGGATCCAACACGCTCTTCTTGATCTTCCTCAGCTGCTCCTGGGTCTCCTCCACCAGCTCCCTCTGGATGACCTCCCGGGCCTGCTCCATGATGGCGTGCTCACAGCGACTCACCTTCAGCACCGTCTGGAGGGGAAGGCCGGGGGGGGGGGGCATTTCATTATACGTACATTATTTTCTAACCACTGCAACAACAAACACTAAAACTGTTTCCTCAGATCAGTTGCGTTGGTGTTTAAAACACAAACGCATCAGTGAGAGAAGATCCTGGACACAGAGCAGGAGAACTGAACTCAGGTGCTTAACATGATGAACCGACATTAATCTACATATAACCTTCACGCTGTCAATGTTCAGTCTGACTAATGATGATGATCTGTGAATAGCTAAATCTATCTATCTATCTATCCATCAGGCTTGAAGTCATGTCTCTTACCGATATGGGCAGCCCGACACTGTGGATCCTGATCCCCAGCTCGTAGGGGGATTCACAGTTGTAGTGGTCGGCCAGATACTTCATGAACTCGGCCAGGTCGACTTTGGGCTTGTTCTGCTTCCTCCGAAACACACGGAGTTGCTACGGAAAAAGAAAGAGAGTGGAGACGTTTGGGAAAAACGTTAAATCAAGTTAAAATGTTCGACAGAGCCCACGGTCATTAAGCTACAGGAAACTGTCAGTTAAATAGATGACAACTGTGGTAATAGGAAATTCACCAGTGACTTCTGATGACAGGAAAGCTCCACATTTGACCGTCTGCACTGATTTGGTTCATGTGAGTGTCATCTTTAAGCTGCACACCGTGGTTCACACTTCACCATAGCAACCTAAGTCACATGGGTTTATTATTGCTGAGCAGCTTGAGGTCATTTGCGTTATTGTCTTCCTGGTTTAATTCAAATCTGACTCTGGAACCTGGACTTTCTCCAGATGGTTTGTTCTGGTCATCAATGAGCTTATGAGACGTATTTCTACACAGTGTAATAGAAAAATCACATTTTGTACTTTGTACGACCCAAGACATAAATCTGTCCTCACACCTGTGCTCCTGCTGTCTGGGACAAACTAAGGAGCTGCTCGTCCTTGAACACGCAGCTGTTTCTCCCTGACAGTTTTGATAGAACCCAGAGTTGTTCACACACACACACACACACACACACACACACACACACACACACACACACACACACCCACACCCTGACTCTGCCCTCTCCGTTCATGTTCATGTACGTTCTTTGTTCGACATCCGTCTGCAGTTACACTCTGTTGTGACTCTTCACTGACCCTTTGCTCACTTCTTATTGATAGACACAAAGACAACCTGGTCATTGTGTCAACTCTTTATTTTTAGATTCCCACCACAACATAATTATGGAATATAAAACTTTAAAACTTGGCTACAAAGCTTAATCAACAGTCACAGAAATATAACTCTTATGTTTATGAACAACTCATCCACTAAACCTCTGAGTGAACGTGAGTCGTACCTTCAGGATGTCTATTGTCTCGATCTGGTGGATGTCATCGTCCTTGGTGTTGCTGTCGATCTTGAACATGCGGTGGATGAGCGGGAGTTTGCAGAGGGGCCCCAGGTTCAGCTCTTCGAAGCGCTTCTTGTCCTTCAGACCCGCCAGGGACTGGCCCAGCTCGTACAGGGTGCAGATGGAGGTCACTGCTTCAGTGGACTGGAACAAAGAAGCAGTGAGACTTCATGAGCAAACACACACACCCTCATAAACACAGGTCAAGAGTAAATGCACCTGTTTGCTGACCTCTATGAACATGTTGATCTCTCTCATGATGTACTGGAGGTCTTTCAGAGCTGGAATCTTCCAGGGTTTGATCCATGCAGATTCCAGGGAGGAAATCTGCAGCAGCACACACACCCTGGATATCACCTGGACACAGGTGTGGGATCAGAAATTAATTAATAATGAAAAGAAATCCAACATTCAAGTGACCTGCAAACGCACACAGGCAGTGTGTTCCTGGTGTAATAGAAACCATAAATTCATGGAGGTGTTGTTTTATTGAAAATTTCCCTCTTTGGTCCAATTTCAGTACGACTTTAAAGTTTTCTAACATTTATAACACTGACCACGTCACTTACTTGAAGAGTTATTCTTGAGTTTTGCTATTGCTACATAGCTAATGTGTCACATTCACTCATTCACACACTCATTCATATCATGCATCTCTATCACACACACACACATCGATGACACATCAGGGGCTATTTGGGGTTCAGTATCCTGGAGGACACGTGACTATGTGGACTGGAGGAGCCGGGGATCGAACCACCGACCTTCTGATTAGTGGACGAGCTGCTCTGCAGGTCTCACTGAGAACCTCAGCCACCGTTGTGTTTACAACACAAGACGTTATAATACGTCCTCTGAGCAGCGACATCTGGACGCTGCAGTGACTCGGTATCGGAAAGTGACGACACGGGCCGACGCTTACGTCATACTGTAAAGTATTATTTTTATATTTGTATAATATCTTTTTATTGTTAATGTTTATTGGAAAATGTTTCCATTAATATTTCAGCTACCTGACCTGCAGTATTTATGTAGTATGCTAAGCTAAGCTAATCGCCTGCTATATGAGGATGAATCATCAATCATCAATCACAAATTAAACAGTGTCCTCCTCCTCCTCCTCATCTTCCTCACCTTCTCCTTGGTGACCAGCTCTCCCTGTGCAGCGATCTCTCGGATCACATCCTCCATCAGACTGTTGACCATGTCCTGATCCACGGGCCTGTTCCTCCTCCACCCTGTCACCTCCTCCTCCTCCTCCTCCATGGCCTGCAACGCCCTCATATTATCTCCATGCACCTCTCTCAGCTGTGCGTGATAAGCCTCTTTAAAGACGGGGGCACTTCCCCCTCTCGGGGCGGCATCTTTCACTTTGCTCTTCTTCATCTCTGCCCCCAGCTCTGGAAACTCGGAGGCAGAGAGGAAGTCAGAGGTGACGTCCGGTGGCTGCTGCTGCTGTTTTTCAGGCTCTCTTGTTTGACTGTTTGCTTCTGTGGAAGGACATGGTGACACATTTGTTTCATAAGCTCAGATATGTAACTCTGTTTTTATGCAAGGGGAGGGATGTTGTCTTGTCTACTGCCTACCTGCAGTTGTCTGTGATACACCTGTGTTGCGATCTGCTGCTGGTTCAGCCGGAGTGGGCGGAGTCTTAAGGCACGACGCCTCCCAGTTGTTGTACAGAGACATGTACTGTGAGAGAGGCAGCGGCTCACCAAACTGATCCAGGTAGCAGGTCTGGAGCTGCTCCATCGATGGAGTCCTCAGCTGGTACTTCTTTATCACCTGCAACATCAACACACCTTCACTGAGCAGCTGAGTCACATCAAGCACAAAGGTCAGCAGGGGTAATTGCGTTGTGTGCTGTAAAGGTCAAAGGTCAATTTTTAGTTTAGATTAGTAAGTTACATCCAAGTGAATATCATTTTATACTTTTTAAAGAATTGTTTATGAGTTTAAACTTGTTGATCATTGATTTTCTATCTGTGACTCATTGCCATGACACGGACAAAAGCAAATACAAAACCAACCACATCTTTGTCAGTATTAACACCACACCCACAGTGTCAATAATCTGCATGTGACCTGACATTTACAGCTGTAGTTTCAAAGGTTTCTCAGTACATTAAAGGAGCTACACGGAAACTACGCCTGAACCTTTGTCACAGGTGTACCTGGCTGAACTCAAGTGTCTCACCTGCACAGCCAGAAGCTATTAAGACCCTGTTCCTCTCACTCTCTCTGAGCAGTCATGCAGATTCATTAACTTACACATCCTCTGCATGTGTTATTAAAACATACAGCTGGTGTTTTTGAATCTACAGAGTTTTATACATCTGGCCAGTGGACTGTGATTTTATTTTGAGCTTTAATGCCAGTCTGACTCTGTGTCATGTGAGCAGCAGCCTGGCTGTTCACACATGAAGCTCAATTCTCCACCAGTCAACAAGTGATTCTGCTTCTCTGTTTTAATCACACGTAGAGCTGATCTTTATAAAAAAAGCTCATGACTTTGTAAGTGACAAAGTCCCTGGATCAGTGGTGCGCGCTTCTTATGCAACAGTGAAGTTACAACTAAAAAATAGTCCCCAATAAATACACAGTTTACTCCAGTTGTTGTTAATGTTTGTTAAAAACTCCAGTACCCAACTGATTCGTGATGTTATTGAGCTTAAAAAAAACAACTATGGATCTGTGACCAGTTTTTATACATTTCTGTCCATAGGACCCTATGGGCTCGTGGCTGAGTGACGTACACGCAGCAGAGAAGTCAAAAAGTATTGAGTGAAATCTAGTGGTCATTTGTTAATTCTGTAAGAGTAAGTAACTCTGAAGACAGATGTTTATTCTGCAGCTTCTCGGACACAGAAATAAGGTTTTATACAGTTAGTGATTTCCTCAAGACTACGACCTGTCTTCAAAATGCAGTTAAGCTAAGCTAAGCTAATGACAAGAGTAACATCGCAGAAATATTTTAACATTGATAAACATTGAGTGGTTCATATATTTGTCTTCGTAACTGACCTCTAAGACCCTCTGGTACAGCTGCTGCTGGGTCAACTGCTCAGCTGGCTTGCACACGGCAAAGAGAGGGTTGACAGGAAGACAGTGGGTGGAGAATAAAGATGCAGTGGGAGGCAAAGGAGGACCAACAAGACTGATTCCTGTCTGAGTGAGAGGCACGGAGTGAGGTTTGACATCTTCCTGTGGCAAAGTAAGAGTGGGGGTGCTGCTCCTATCTCCAACTGATCCAGCTCTCTGGGGAGTTGTGGGTCTGCTGTCCAGTCCAGCTCCAGCTCCAGCTCCAGCTCGACTTCCACACCTATGGTCCCTGTGAAACACCAGTTCCCCTTCCACAACCAGATCCCTCTCCAGAGAGGCCACCAGGCTGATCATGGATTCGAAGCCCAACCTGGACAGAGTCAGGTTCTCGTGGTATGTCTGGCCGTAGCATACTGCCAGTTTTTTCAGTGGGATCCCAGCTTGGTGCTGCTCCACCATCACCACTAAATTCTCCAGAACCTTCTTCCTGCCCTTTTTTCTTGATGCTCCAGCTGATGCTCCAGCTGATGCATCAGCTCCAGCTGATACTCCACCTCCAGCTGATGCTCCAGCTGATGCTCCAGCTGCAGCTGATGCTCCACCTCCAGCTGCACCTCCAGCTCCAGCTCCATCTCCATCATGGTCCCTGTGAAACACCAGTTCCCCCTTCACGACCAGATATCTATCCAGAGACGCCACCAGTTTAGGCATGGAGTTGAAGCCCAGGTCGGACAGAGTCAGGTTCTTGTGGTACGTCTGGTTGTAGAACACAGACAGTTTTTTCAGGGGGATCCCGGCCGGGTATTGCCTCACCATGGCCACTATTTTCTCCAGAATCTTCTCCATGTTGAGCAGTGCTGTCAGGGAAAGAAGACACCACCATTATACACTGCAGAGTATTTGACCGGTCGTCTGTGCTCTCACCAATAAGTTTCCTACAGTGTATGTGGTTCAAATAACGTCCTTTAAAACACACAGAGGGATACAACAGAGAATGATCTTAAATGTCAAAGAGGGAGGGAAAATACTTCTCAACATAAACTGTCAATACTGGGGCTGCCAACTAGAGAATGACTGCCTGGCTTTGGATTGATCTACATTTCTGCATTTGTCTTAAAAAATGTTCAGATCTTAGTCTAAGATATGAATCGATCCACTAAGTTATGATGTACGGCTAGTTAACAGTCAGTCGTCAGGTAACACTCAACAACCTCAGGCTCCTCGGACCGAGAAGAAGAAGAAGCTAACTGCTAACTGAAGACACGACAGGTGAGGAGAGCAGTAGAAACAAAGATCGAAAGAGCGACCAGGAAAACTTTCAGATAAAACTGCAACATCTGCAAAAGTCACCAGGAGGACACCTGACCTGTGACCTCAACACTAAATCAGTTCGCAAAGCAACATCTC
>NW_019524151.1:32184-40263 GCF_002814215.2 Seriola lalandi dorsalis
ACACACACACACACACACACACACACACACACACACACACACACACACACACACACACACACACAGTGTGAGTGTTTTCTGGATGGGAGAGAAGCCAAACGCCAAAGAGAATTTCATGCCAGCAGCTTAAAACAATTACGTGATAATTTGTGTTACAGTCCCGGTGGAACAAGCCACAATACATCAAGTACATTCATTATAATCCAAATCCACTTAAAGAAACACAAGCTGACCTCTGACCTGAACATCATAGAAAATCTGTGGGAGGATCTTAAACACTCTGCAGGTGAAAAACAGACTAAAAATATCTGAGAACTCAAACTGCAGAAGTGGATGCAAATCCCTCAATCAAGCACAGAACCAGCAGCTGCTGCTGATCTGCTCTTTAAGGGCTCTGAACTTTTACACAGTTACTGTCTACAGTGTTGTTCTAAGTTAGGAAATAAAAAGCACCAGTGCACTGACATTCAAAGAGAGGCTTTGCTTCCAAACGTTTGCACACAGGTTTACACCCATGGTCAATGATCATCTGATGCAACCACCTCTTCTCAAAAATGAAACTCATCTGGGTTATTTTTACTTTGTCAAACCACATTACAGAAATAATCAGCACTTGTGCTAATTAGCCAGTGTACACAGTCAACAGTTTAAATCTGCATGAGCAATAAATAGAAAACAGAACTCAGGTCTGTCTTACCTATTCTTTCAAACAAGAAGTTGTGTGGTTCATCTCCGTCACCAGTTGAACTGCTGTGTATCACCCAGCAACAATCTTCCTGTTTATAACCTCCCCTGCCTCCTCCTCCCCCCTCCCCCACTGTGTTTCATTCTAGGCTAAATTACAGAGAATGGAAAGTGAAAGTAACAGGCAGGCTGATTCAGACCTGTCGCTGACTGACCCGCAGCCACACTCTCATATTCCTGGAAATGGTCACAACACACAGGCATGACAAGAGGCAACCATGAAGCAGGTAGAAACAGATGGGAGCAGTGGAGCAACATCAGGGCCTGTCTGTCATCACCTCCAGCTCAGTACCGCTACTTCACTTATGCTCACGGGAAATCTGCCAAGTCACGGGGTTAATGATACGATGCTGAATTTAGTTTCCGATTCGGCAGTTAAGGGAAAAGTTAGAGGCACATTTCACACATTGGACCAGGTCCAGATGAAAAACCACAACACTTTTACATGTCAAATCTGAACTGGATTATCCCAGAGAGACTAAAGACTTTCTAAAACATTCTGTTTGATTTGTGAAAGGTTTATTCTATTTGCGAAAATGCAAAAGAGGTACATTTCATTGCATTTTTCTGCATCTAAACCACATTGGACCAGGTCCAGATGAAAAACCACAACACTTAGATATGTCAAATGGACACTTGTTGCTAAGTTATGGTTCTAACCTCAGCATTGTGTTAATGATACTGTATTTACAAGATGATGTAGTGAGGAAACTAAGTACAAGTGCACTGTAAGGAGACATCAATGACAAATCAAGAGCAGGAGGGGTGATGTAACAGGAGGGAGGAGGAAAGAAAAACTGGCTTTGAGTTTCACATTCCTGTCCTTGCCCAGCTGATTCACCAGCTGATGTGTAAAAACCATGTGATGTGATATAAATAACATTTGAGCGGTAAAAACAAACCTGTACTTAAGGAAATGAAACAGAGGCTCTGTGTAAAAACTGTGGATGTGAGGACATGTTACACCTCTTCTGTCCGGCTCTTGCTTCATTTCTTCCTTACTCAAATTCTAGCTGATGGTGATTACACAACCAAGAAAAGGAGCAGAGCACCACCCATGATGCTGCTGCACAATCCTGTGAGAGGGTGGCAATGACACGGGAAGACAGTGACTATTAACAGAAGTATGACACTAGTGATTGCTTTGCATTGCTGCTGTGTAATAAATGAAATCTTAAAGATCCATATTTTCTTCTTCTCAGGCTCAGAGGAGGCTCTGAGCGTCTCTTCTGATTGGCTGACTGTTTTCTGAGTGATCCAATAAAGATATAGCAAACTTCAGGTAAAACACTGAGAGAAACCAAATCCTGCAAGGTTTGGATGGTGGGTCCAGGTGGGCGGGGCTTGGTGACTGCTTTGTTGTGACATCACAAAGTTCCAGAAGTCCTGACGGCTGGTTTTAAGGCTCAGTTTCTGAATACAGGCTGTGTGCATTTCTCTGTGGACTGAGGCTTTGATACTTTCACAGTATTAATATAGAAGCTAGAGCTGATCTATAATCACACTACACATGGACAGAAAGACCTGGGCTGTGATCTTGGCGATGAGGAATGGTTAATAATATTATTGAACACTGGGAAATAGATTAAGGAGGCTAATAGAAAATGTGTTCAGTATAAGATAATACAAAGGTTTCACTGTGCTTATTAGGGGACCAAGGGTAAGTGTCATCACGACTGTCCAAGTGATCGTCCTTCCTCTCCAGATCTTAAAACATGGATGGAGTCTATGTTAGAGATAGTATCATATGAACACCTTAGCTAAAGTATGAAGTTGAAAACTTTAAGAGGTTTTGTCTTGGCTTGTTTATTTTGGTTTTAAATACGTATGTGTACCATGGGCCTTCTCATAACCAAAGATAATTATACTGTCTGTTTGTGTATATTGAAATACATAAATAAATACTATAATGATTTTTTTTTTTTAAACACACAAGGTGATCTCACTTTATACCCTATTTGACCTTTAAATGCAAATTTGAATTGAATGAAAAGCATCACACTTTCTTTATCCATATGTAACTCTGACCAGCAGTCTCTACAAGCCACAACAACATACCTTGGTCAGAGTGCAACCATGTGGTCAGTGCATCTTATCTTCTCTCCTCCCTGGCGGGGCTGTAGCTTTCAGGACGGGGAAAACAGTGCGGATGATGATGATGATGATGAAGACACAGGTGAGTGACAGGCCACATACTGTTTCTAATTTACCTGAACAGAGTGAAACTGAGCAGGTAAATAATTCCACCGGACCACAGTATTCTCTAACCTGTTGAGCAGAGTGACTCATGGCACATGACGTGTTGACCAGCTGACCCAGTGCAGGTCATATACAGGTGTACAGTAAGGGCGGCATTCATATCCGATTATGATATAGATATTGAATATATGTCTCATACATATACATTTCTCTTCCGTTATTGACTAAAACGACAGATAATATATCAATATATTAACCTGATTGAATATAAAATAATGGAACAAACTTACAACAGTTTAACTTCTGTAACAACACAGGTGTACAACAACAGACAGTAACGTAATGTCACTTCTGAGCAGCAGCAGCAGCGGAGTTACGTGCTAACAACACCGGAAAACTCAGTGGCAAACACGAACTGAAAAGCTGGTTAAACGTGTCCGACTGACTCTCCAGCTACCTGCTATTGTGTCGGACATTCCCCGGCAGTGGCAGTTGTCGGGTGTGTGTCTCTGTCTTCACTCAACATGCTCAGTTTGTACTGAGGGAGTTACAACACGGCACCGGCCGCTCACTTTAAGCTAGCGGAGATGCTATTCTTGCTAGCTAACGTTAGCACGGTTTAACTTCGTGTTAATCACGTAAGTTAGTTAATGACGGGCTTTAAAATGGCCACTGGCACAGTATTTACATTAAGGAGTCTTAACACTGTTGCGATTAAAAATAACATGATACTAAAGAAGCGAAACTCAGAAACCTAACGGTGTTTTTGTTTACCACTGCTAGCCGGCTACCTAGCTATCATATGCTGCGTTCACGTCACACGACAAAGATAGTAAATACAAAATCTCTACTGCAAAAAATGTACATCTACAAAAATGTAATTATTTCAGCCACAAAGGTTTGTTCAAACAAACTTTATGTTAGTTAATTCTTCTTAAGAATTAGAGTGTCATCTTGTTGTTATTTCAGTTAGTCCATGGCACTCATTAACATTTTATTATCACTCTGAAATAGTAGATCAGTTGCACATCAATAAACAACCATCAAGTTTCCAGGTTGCAGAAACATTCTTACTGAGGATTGGTGTCAGTCGGGTTTTCTCACAGGTAGTTCAATGCAGACATCAGTATAACAAAGTAACAGTTAAATTCTTGAACTACTACTATACAGTAGACAGAATCCGGATTACTGAACATAATATTGACTTATTGTCACTTTAAATATGAGAAAAAGGGTGAAAAAAGTGCTTTGTGCTTCGTAAATAAACTGCCCCAGACAGCAAAATAGATCCAGCCCACGTGCTTGTTTTCTACTGGCCCAGTATACACCTGGTACACCTGCCAACATGTGGAAGTATACGGGCTAGTTTCATTTTGCTATCTGGGGAGGATGATGGGTTAAACTGCAGCTTGGAAACAGTCCTGACACTTTATTTATTCAGTAATATTCATGAATATGTTAATTTGTAATCAAGGATGTGATAATACAGTGATTTTCTGGATAAAATGTGAACATACAAACAAGTGTTCATTCCCAGTTAATTTAATTTCCTTGTTGGCGTTTGGCTAGAATGTAAAATATGATATAGATCACCTCCAATAACAATGGAAGAGAATTATTATTTATTGTAAAACACGACATCACCTGCAAATATAATGGAAGGTTTAAAATGGCTAAATTAAAACACATGTAATGAAGAGATAACGTTAAATATAATACACATTGTTTCCTGTGTGTACATCTACTTTGTCATCAAATGAAAACAAGTGAATTAATTGATTTTCATTGTGACATATTTTTTCCATGACACATTAAATTAAAACATTATATTTCCGTGTTCTTCAGCAGAGGGCAGCATTGACCTGCTAATGCTAAATATAAAGTACTGTTATCAGTTTCATGAAGAAGAGCAGGAAAGTTTTTTTTTCTTTTTTGAGATGGAGACAATGACAACATTAAAATGAAGAAAAAACAACTGTCCAATCACAGTTTGGGGGCGGGAACATGTGGAGCTATCGTCAATTAATAACTAATAATCAACACAAAACAGTGGTCATTATGTGAGTGGTACAAATTGTTGAACATTTTGTAGGTGCAGCAAATGATCACTTATTTGCTATCAGAAATTAACAATAATAATAATAATAATAATAATAATATGATATTAAAATATTGACATTAACTAATAACTTAAATTAGTTTTTAAGAACCACCTTGATCAGGGAATTGATTGTTAATTCACTGATTCATCAATTTGGAATCTGAAACTCCACAACTAACCACAACTAAAATAACCAGATCAATAGTTAGTAAAAGTTCTGCAGAGTTTGAATATATAATTATATATACTGCTCCTACACATGGCTCCTGTTGTTTGAAAAGAAACTGAGATGGCAGACTTTGTTTTGTAGCTGGTGCTAAATGAAACTTGTTGACTCAGTGCAGAGGTTTGCTGCAGCAGGTCTGCAGAGGAGAGAGCAGGAAGACAAGAGCTGTCGCTGCCTCTACAGTTTCCCTGAAGAAGAGACAGAGAGCAGGAGGTTTTGACCTGATGTGAAGGAGAATTCATAAGGACAGGGAAAAAATCTGACTTCGCACTCACACTATGATTTTTTTAAATCAACTTTATTTATAACACATGGACAATGAATACTTTACTAATCACAAAAACCTTTTGGATTTTTTTGGGATTGAAATGTTGAGATAAGATAACATGAAAGGAATATACAAGTAAAAACAGTTTTAAATGTTGTTGCAGCAAGGAATTGTGGGACGGCATTTCTCCTTTCCTTTCCATCATGGTGAATGACTTTCATTACATACGTTCATTAAGTTTATTTTAATCCCAGACAAATTTAAACTTGACATCCTTCATTTTGTCTTTGTAGACTGTATCAAAGTGCTCCGCCTCTGACGCTGTCAGCTGGTTTTTCCAATCTCCAGCGATTCCTGAAACACAACAAGAGGAAGCAGATCACATGTGAATAAACAATGAATGAATATTTCATAATGTAGGTAAAGTATTATTCAGTGAAACACACCTTTCCTGAGGAAGTCAGACTTGGTCTGGTCCATGAATCCGGGAGGAACAGCAGAGTAGTTTGACATGTTGTTCTGCTTCATGTTCTTGAACAAACAGCGCTCTGCTATCTTCTCTATCACCTCAGAGTCCAGAGGTTTCTCCAGGAACTGAGCGAGTCTGGACACAGAGTCCTTCAGGTCCTGAACCAGAGAGAAGCACAGCAGTGATGGGACAGTGCGACTGTGTGAGGTCAGAGCTGCTCAGAAAAGGTCTCCGAGATTTGAGGAGGAAGGTTTGAGGAGTGTCGCTGAATCTCACCACGATCATCTCTTCATAGCAGATGTACATGATTCTGTCTTTATCCTCAGCGTTCAGCCAACCCTTCACATGATCGAACCACGAGCCAAACATGACTGGAGGGGACAGAAAACCACAAGTATCATTATCATGAGTAAATTATAACTCTGTATAATCAGCTGACGGCTCCTGTCACCGTGTATCATGAGTTAATACTGAACACTGAGTCCGACCTTTTCCGTCCAGGAACTTGTGGAGGAAGTCGCTCTGTGGGCCTGGGTCCACCAGGAAGGAGGACATCCCATGATAATGAAAGGAAGATGTAAACACATCTCTGGGGTTCCTCATGACGTAGATGACCTGCAGTGATCATACGACATCCATTAATTCATTGATGAAACCTTGAACGCTGTGTCCTGTCGACGTTTCCTCTGGACCAGGTGTTTGTTAGTTTCATGGTGAGGACAGTGCGACGTGTGTCACCAGAACAATAAATAAAACAACCAGCAGTTCGTGAATTAACGGATCTACACTGATCTATTATTTAACGTTTTTATTGTATAAATATTTCTTATTGTGTGAATGTTCAGTTAATGCTTAAAAGAATAAAGATATTTTATTATCTAAACATTTAACCACATATTTGTTTTGTTGTTTTTATAATATTGGAATGGAAACAGAGACTCGATAAGAACCGGAATCAGAATCATTAAAGTTCTGACGATACACAACCAAGTTTCTAGAACCGCATATTAGAGAAACTGCACCGATGAGTTTCTCTGTGCCGTTGACTACAAATGCTATTTAGTGTAAAACAATGTTTTGTTTGGAGCATCTGTAATATATACACATAATATATAATATGTGCAAAACACACTGACAGAGGTTTTCACAGAGGTTCCCTGTTTAGACCTCAGGACTGTGTGGACGTGATCTGTGCTGCATCAAACCTCCACCTGACAGGAAGTGTCATCAGCAACTGAAAAGCCCTGTGTGGGCGTGCAGAGCCTTTTAAGGTCAGGTAACAACACCTGACAAGCCCAGTCAGGTCGATGCAAGCAGAAAGGTTATAAAGGAAAAGGTATCAGCCTTCTTCATGGCAGCCATGTTGATATGTCATAATGTGAAATGCAGATACAGATGTAAGTATTAATTAGAACAAAGTTAGAAGTGGCTCACTCATACAAACAGACCTCGTCCTGCTCTGACAGGTGCGGCAGTCACACAGATCTACCTTTGGCTTGACTTGGAAGAAGCCTGGAGGCATCATGTTGTAGTGGAAGTGAGTAGTTAACATGCGAGGAGACGGCCTGTTCTCCAGATTCAGGATGCAGGCCCGACTCTCCTCCAACCAGGGAACACGGTCCCAGTTATGAAGACTCTCAACAGAAGCCGGATCTCCTCCGCTCACGATGAGAGGGACGATCTCCTGCATCCAGGTCGTACCTGAGCAGAGGAGACAAGAGGAAATATGTCGTTACACTATTGGCTAAAGCACATTTACCTATTTATCTTTACATTTAGCTCTTATTTTGGAATGACGCTACACATGGACGGTACAGAGCACAAAGCAACCACCACCAGAGGGTCGGCCTCAGTCTAAATCAGTTAAACCCAGTATATACAGTCCAGTCCATGTTGTCCTGTTGAAAAGATTCTGCTGTAAACTCTGTGAGAATCCCTTGCATCATTCTGTGTGTTTATGTCCCTGAACACATCATCACCCAGGCCTCAACCTGTTTCCTTCCTGAACAATGAGCTGCTGTGGAGGGGGGGGGGGGCAGCAGAAACGTTGCAAATGTCTTTTCCTAAAACAA
>NW_019524151.1:40720-45478 GCF_002814215.2 Seriola lalandi dorsalis
TACTTGGTCTGAAAACCTTCCAGCAGCGAAGGTCAAAACATTCAATTTCACTTATCAACTTTTGATTTTTGTCTCAATAAGCATTGTATTCTGAAAATATGCAGTTTTTACAATAATATGATTGTATTATTTATTTATATAATATAATATTTATTTAAATAATAAATTAGTGTTATTTATTTATATAATATAATTATTTAATTATAATGCATATTTTCTCCATTTTGAACTAAAGATTATTGAAACTGCTGTTTGTGTGTTCTGCGTTGATTTGGGTGCTACAACAACTTGTTTCAACTATTTTCCACCTGTCAGCCGCACGTGCTAACTACGTCATGTAGAAGTCAACAAAACAATGATTCAAACTAAGTTTTGATTCATTCAGACTGAAGCTCAGGACAGTTTGACAAAAAATGACTTTCATTCTTCTAAAACAACTTTTTTCCTGGTGAGGGGAGGGTCTCACTGAGCGCGCGCAGAATGAATCTCATTACTCTGGCACGTTTCCTATTGGAGGAATAAGACCCAAGTCTCTAGTAAGAGCTTAAACACATTTGACGTCATGTATACAGGTGATAATGCAGGTTATATTACAGGTGAGCACCGGAACTGTCACTACAATCAAGTTCATCACGCAACTTAATCAATGAATTCGACTTTGTCTCCATCTGCACTGTGGGACCAGGAATACCGCTACACTCTGCTTCCCGCGCTTTAACGGTAACTATCCGCTTCGCTCGTGTCCGAGTTCACGGAGAGGTCAACGGGACCAGCGCGTGTCATAGGTCAAACTGACAGTGAGAGTTTACATCCTCTGCTGGATCACAACACAAACGACTTCAATCAGCCGCTCGCGCTTCAGGCTGGGAGTCAGGTGATTACGTCATTACAGTTCGAATATTAACTTTTCCTCCGCGTGTTCGAATGTTCGAATGTTACAAAGTAACGTAACGCACGTTCGAGTGTCACTCACCTGACTTTGGATACGTCACAATGATAATATCATCGGGGCGGAAGGTGAAGTCCTCGTAGTACTTGAGGCTGTGAGGAGGGTGAACACCTGAGGGAACAAACACACCTTTATACAGCGAGTACAGCTCGGCCTCAGTCATTGTTCACAAACAGCTCTCTACTGAACTGTCGAACTGTTTCTGCTCTAGTGTCTTCTGCTCTCTCTCTCTCTCTCTCTCTCTCTCTCTCTCTCTCTCTCCCTCTCTCTCTCTCTCCCTCTCTCTCTCGCTCTCTCTCTCTCTCTCTCTCTCCCTCTCTCTCTCTCGCCCCGCACAGATTAGATGATGACTGTATTTGGATATGGCATTAACTCATCTGACTCACTGAGTGTGAAACCTTTTTTTAATATTCCAGTAAATTAAAGTTTCTAATTTGTATCTTTTCCACATTAAAATGTCTAAAAACAACTAGACCTGTGCTCTGAATGTTGTTGAGTTGTGTTCTGACATTATCCCAAATGTTTCCATCAATTCTCAAACCACAAAAATCTGTTATTTTAATCACGTTAACGCTCTGTTTCAGTGACATAATATCCTCTATGTGCATGTGTGGGTTTTAGTCATCGGACGTCTGGATCTGAAGTTATCAGAGAAACAAGCTGAGGAAATGTGAGACAGCGAATCTCTGATCTTTAAAGTGAAACTGCTCTCTGGGTGTTTCTACTGGTTTTAACCCCCTGGTCTGTTTGTTAAGGAGAAGAGGACACCTCTGTGATTAATTCAGCTGCTGGTTAGACATCTGAGATATCAGACTGCTGTGGAATAAATCAGGAAGTGAAACTTTCAACTCACTTTTTTCACACACCGAGAAGCAATAAGCTGCAGTTGATCTGCATAAAACCACAACCACTGCCAACACTGACATCTCTGATGAGTTCACTGGGTCAAATAAAGAGTAACGGAAATAATCAGATTAAACAAAGCAATAATTCAGTGGGTGAGGCTGAGAGCAGGTCCTGGTGTGTGTGTACTCATTAGTTTTGTTTTTCTTACTTTGAAAATCATTTGATCACAAACAACTTATTATTTTACACTAAGAGGTCGAGCCATGATGTGCAACACCTTCATCTTTAATCCACAGACACAAAAGGGCAGAGGTCAGAGTTTGTGGGTGGTGGTCTGTGTTATACGCTGTGTTACAGCAAAGTTAGCGTCCTTCATCATTTCATTCAAACTGATGAAAAGCTCTTTAAGATGCAGACGATGGAGCTGTGGTTTGGTGAGTTTCTGTTAACGCTCTGTTGGATTTTATTTGTTTTAAAAGGAGCCACTGTGTCCGATACAGTGTTGAACTGTTTGTGTAATAATTAGACAAAGGTCTCCACATCATCACAGTCTGACAGTACATCACGGTCTGTGCTGTAGCTTCTTATTTACTTGACCGGCATGAGGGTGGTACTGATCCTCTGGTAACTCACAGCCAGAGAGGAAATAAAAGTATTTTCCAAAATGTTGAACTTTCCCTTTAAGACATTGAGACGGCAGAACCTGCAGCAGCTTGTTGGCCCTCTGGCTGACAGTGCTACTTAAAGAAAAGAGCGACACAGTCATGTATTTTTGTTAAGAGTTGAACCTACTCCTCTGAATCAGACACAGCAACATGGTGGAGCGGTATTAACCAATCAGAGATGTGCTTCAGAAGTATATACCTGGAATTACACCTTACACCTCACAGCTCACTTTCACAACTGAATTTAAAGTAGAGATGCTTCTTGTTGGTGAACTTGATAGAGAACAAGGATCTATAGGTTCAGACATCACTTTTCTATGTATTACATAACCTGCTCTTCCAGGCGAGCAGAACAAGGAGAGAGAGAGAGGCCATGGGAGGTAAGACTCAGTCGTAGTAAAGTCCATCAGTTCATTCGATGGGTGTCACTCTCTGAGTCGCTCCTGCTCATTCACTCCGACTATGACTGAGGCCGAGCTGTACACCTTGTATAAAGGCATTTATCTGCCTTTGTCTCTGCACCCTCCTCAGAGCCTGAAGTACTACGAGGACTTCACTTTCCGACCTGATGATATTATCATTGCAACGTATCCCAAGTCAGGTGAGTTCACCGTCACATGACAGATGTGCAGATCAGGATTATACTTTATACATGTCTTGAAAAATGAGTCTACTTCTAAGGTTAAAGGTGCCACCACTCAGAAATGGGATTTTCTAAATTCATGTAAAAAGTCTTTAAAAAAGGAATTTAATGGTAAATGTACCAGCTGGAGTCACATCTGTCCTGTGCAGCTTGGATACGATTGTTAAAGGCTGTATTTGCTGGTTTGTTGTTTAACCTGTGAACAGGTTGACAGACGATTAAAGGAACAGTTCGTATTATTTAAAGTGGGGCTCTGTCAGCGTATGAATTGAGTTGCATTGTGGGTAATGTAGGCTCCTATGAAGGACAAAAAATGACATAAGCGCAAAAATAAATACATTTTGGCAATGAAAAATGCTGTTTCTGTATTTTTACATTTATTTATTCATTTATTTACTGTATTTGTTTATATGTTCTATCTCAGTTAAGAAATGTTGCTGCTCTTTAATACTTTGTGTTGTGTTTTTATTGAATTGGTAAAAAGTTAACTGCGATCTCTGAGGTGAATTTCAGTCAGAAACATCCAATTACTGAGCTTTTAATAACAATTACATTAATAACATTAATCATGGCTGCATTCCATTTAGAGTCTGTCCTGGTGTTGTGTGTGCTGATTCACTGAAAAAGCCTTGTGGGAAACTTCATGCTATAAATCCATCTTTGCTTTTCCTGCCATGACAAGTACAAAATGTGAAAAGGTGTCACAACATTTAACATTAGTCATTATGACACCCATCAGGAACGTCAAGTCCAGTCGTATAGGACTGAGTCAGGGGCTCAATTGTTACAAGGATCAATATCTGTAATCAGAGAAACACACTGCACTTTGATATAGAGCACAGCCCACTGACCTAACATGTACCTTTGGACCATTTCCCCTTCAAGTTAAACATCAGCTATTAACAGTTCTTTCATCACATACACATACTTTAAATATTTAACATCTTAGTCTCGATCATAGACATTAAATATCAGTTTGATCCTTTGACAAGTTCATTTTTATGCTGTCAACACTGGATCACGATCTGCCCCTCCTGGTGAACCTCCTGCCTCGACCCTGTTGAGTGTTTCTTGTTGAATTTTGAAATTATCGACATTATGTAACGCACGAAGTCACAGCGTGCTTCATGGCCTGGTTCCTCTTGTTTATCTGTCTTACCTGCTGGATTTGTTTATCTGTTTGGCTGCACCTCCTGGTTTTTGACCCTTAAATCATTGATCTAAATGAGCTCTGGCTGAACATCTGCATTTGGCTCCTCCTCCTTCCCTCCCTGCACCAAACTTTATGGATTGTAGTTTCCCCTCATATGCCTGTATGGTGAGTGGAAGAGAGTACAAAGACGCCGCTCTGAGGGCTGCACCCGAAGACGTGTCCAAAAGAAGCGTTCGTTGCCTTAGTGGCTAAAGGACTTCGTCAACACCCCTGATCCTCAGCCTGATAGCCACCAGCCGTAAGTAGGGGTCGCGGCCGGTCCTGTTAACGTCCCATCGGTTCCTGCACTGGGGTTGACGTCAAGCCTGATTCTGGTTCTCAGTCAGTAGTGACCTCTGGTCCTGTTTCCTAGTCGGCGGCCCGGCCAAAGCGTGGTCCTGAGCTCCCATCAGCCTCCTCTGCCTCCAGATGGGACCTGCCTTCTTGTGTGTTTCTTCTGTTG
>NW_019524152.1:0-592 GCF_002814215.2 Seriola lalandi dorsalis
AAGTCAGTCAGTAGAGGAACTCCATGTGTACTGACCCTGTCTGTCACTGGCTCTGTAATAATAAATAACTAAGCTTTTAAATCATTATCTTGGTATAAAAAAACTTAAAATAAAGCATAACTTATCATCATCATCATCATCATCATCATAATATCATAATTTAATACAGTAAGTCATGATGAGGAAATAACAGGCCTAAAAAGGAGCAGGCAGTCATTACTGTCAGTCTGATGGAAACAATAAAGGTTAAAAATATATTAAAATGAATTATTTATATCACTATAATATTTAGCTGTGGATATTAGATGGATAATGTGATATTAATATGTTAATACAGCTCAGTTTTACACATTCTGTTAGAGACGTATATGAACACATGAACCAATCACAGCACACCAAAGTGCCACAGAGACGTTTACCTGTCTGGAAGTCTGCGTTTAGCTCCTACAGGTGAAGACAGAGCAGTCCACGGTCAAAGTGGTGAGAGCAGCAGGAAGTCAACATGACAGCAGCGCCACAGATTCATGGTGTTTAGCATCAGCAGCCCACACACACACTATTTTAAAACACACACACACACACACACACACAC
>NW_019524152.1:1335-3070 GCF_002814215.2 Seriola lalandi dorsalis
GCATCAGACAGAAATCTGAGTCACGATTCAGTCAGACCTGAGGACACCACTGTAAATAAACCTCCACGACCCTGATCAGGAACCACAGAAGAAGAAGCTCCTCACTGAGAGTGTCACTACATCATGACATCACAAACAGGAAGGTCAAACAGATCGTTCACTACACTTCATTCTCAAAAATGTAAACAAACATGGACTCAAGTGTAAGCCCACGGTTTAATCACTGTATCCATGGCAACATATTTCCTGTTTGTTGGAGAAGTTCAGTTCATATCTCAGATATAAACTTGGCTCATGAGCCGTGTTGTAGAGGCTCATCCATTAAAAGGATTTAACCTGCAGAGGTCAGCTGCAGTAACCGACACACACTCTCATGAAGCAGCACAGATGTTTAATATTTATTAATATTTTCAATGACTGAAACTGGATTTTTATTAAATTATATTCTCCGATAAAAGAAAATAATAATCAAATCAGGATTTGATGTGATTAAACATGACTTCTCTGTTCTCTAACCGGACTGCCAACAAATCCAGAAACCTCCTGACAGGCTGCCGGAGCAGGAGAAACACAGCGGGATCATCAGGTAATCAGCACCTGCACAGGTGAGTATCTAGTAATCTCATCATCCATATTCTGCTCAAGGGCCCTCATGGTCAGTTTACTCAAACTAATTATAGTATTTCATAAGTCAAATGAATATAATTCAAAATCAAACTTAAAATACTGGATCCACAATTTCGACAGTTTTTTATTTAAGAACTCTTGATGACTGATATAATGACCTCACAGCAAGAGTGAGAGAAAACACCTATAACTTCCAGTTTACTGTCTCAACTGTATATATACATAAATACAATATAAATATAAACTATAAAGAAACCATGTGCAGTGTTTCTGTGTCTGTTAATGCTTGAACTGACCGTACCTGAAGTAACATCCACCTGAGACCAGGTGTACTCCTCCGCACCATATGAAACATGATGATGATGTGATCTCTGCTGTGTTCTGGATATTGCACTTGGCCATGTTGTGATTTTGATGATATTCAGATGAGGTGTGCAGCTGTATCTGCCACCACCTTCTGAGCGAGTGTTGCCCTGGGTGTCGTCTCTGCTCTACCTCACTGCTGCAGCCTGAAATCAACACCTGCAGACACGACTGAGGGCTGGAGACGCTCCATCACACTTTGAGTCTGTGGTTTTCTTTTCCATAAAACCAGAACTGCTGTTCTCCTCTGCCTTCATTTAATCTTTTAATCCTGCACTTTAATGAGATATTTTCCACTTTACACTTTTTATGACGCTTTTTACTTCTGTGTCTATGTTTCTTTTCTTTCTGTTGAGCACACTGAACGACCTCATGATCATGTGCTCTGTAAAAACTGATCTGCCTTGCCTACACGACGGCACACTGCAGCGAGCCGCCTGTCGACCTCCTGCTCCATCTGATACTTGAACTCCTTCATTTAGGGCAGTAACTCAGCCCCGACCCGGCGGGAGCAGGCCACTGCTTTAAAATGGCTTGAAGTTTCTCTGTCAGGAGGAAACACCTGTGACACCTGCACAGAGTCAGATCAGCTGTGACAGCGGGTCAACAGCAGCACTGGAGATGTTTCAGAAACACACACACATCTGGACTCACGGTGTGTTATAAGGTCTGTTAGCTCTTCATGCTCACAGCGTTAATACAACCCAGAGTCAGCTCACAGCAGTGTGAGAGTCAGCTGATCCAG
>NW_019524152.1:3440-4769 GCF_002814215.2 Seriola lalandi dorsalis
AATCAATCAATCAATCAATAAATGTCAGATGGGTTAAAGTGAGGATCAGCTGTTATGATGGATATCAAACACTTCATCAGAGGAGGAGTAGATTTAATCTGTCCTCTCTCCTCCTGTCAGCTCGTCTGTCAGACCAGTCATCATGATGTCATTATTATGTAAAGCAGCTTTCAGTGTTTTCCACTTCCTCTCACTCAAACCTCCATGACAGATGAGAACAGCTCCAATAAATGTATTCTAATCACAGATTATTGTAATTACTGTATTTGTTGTGTCATGTGTTTATTTTACTTTAGTCTTTTAACAGTGGAAGATTTCAGGAACTAGAAACTAGCTCAAAGTGAGACTGTCATTTATGATCCAGTGTGTGTGAACTTCCTGTTTAGTTCATGTTGTATTTCAGACTTTGACCTGAGTGACTCTAGAATCTGCAGGAACTCGTCTTCCTCCCTGAAGTCTCTCTCTTTATGAGCATCAGTGCATCTGAACCAAATATAAACACCTTCTCCCACATGGTTTGTTCCTGCTGCCTGTTTCTCAGCCTGCTGTGTCCCGTGTGGGATGGACTGTGGGATGTGCTGCAGCTTCCAGGTGCGTTGGGGTTCATGTTACCTGAGGATGTTGATCTGCAGCTGATCGCTCTGCTGCTGCTCGTCCTGAGCCTGGAGCCTCATGGCTTCCTGTTCCTGCTCCGACTGCTGACTCAGGCCGTCCATCAGCCACTGCTCCCTCAGGGCTTTCTTCTGTCAAACACACCACCACACAGGGACATAGTTCAGGTTGTTTTCACATTTTAAAGTTGTCCGACCTCATCTCCCTTTTCCCCTTCAGACTCACAGACCTTGTCATTCCCTTCCTCTCCACTAGAGGCCCTCACAGTTTCCATCTAGAGCTGCGTACGTACGAAACACAACCCAGAGGCTTAAAGTTATGGAGGATTGAGGGCGTGGCCTCTTTGAATGACAGGTGGATGAGGCGCATGCTTGCCTCAAACCGTCGCAAACCAAAGTCTCAGCTCAACAGGCCCCTCCTCTTTGACCATGTTTGGATTAGCTGGGAGTTAGGGGGCGGAGTCAGGCACTGCCAAGATGGCGACGATGGAGCAGCTCACTCTGAGCTTCAGAAACCTGTGATGTCACAGAGGCGAGGTCTATCTTTTTCAACCATAGACTGCGACAGAGGGGCGTGTGTGGAGCTAAGACTTTGGTTCATGTCAGTTTGTGGCAAGCATACGCTCATCCACCTGTCACTCAAAAAGGGCCACGCCCTCAATCTTCCATAACTGTAGTCCTTACTAAAATGTGAACAGGTGAGTTATATAAACAGGTG
>NW_019524152.1:5190-5814 GCF_002814215.2 Seriola lalandi dorsalis
GTAGTGTGGGTTCTAACACTGTCATTCTGACTGCAGTGGACTAGGTGCAGCAGAATGAGAGTAATATCAGAACGTTATGTGATGTAGCTGCAGAGGGACTCCAGGTAATTTGGTCTTTCGTGTTTGTGTCTGAGATTGTGCAGAAATGAAATGAGATGGTTGAGCTGTTATGAGCTCTGAGGCAGTAAATGAAATGAAAAACCTTCATCCCAGTGTTCCTCCTGGGGGTCCTCACAGTCTCTGCTCTGTTCTTTATCACATGGAGTAAGATGTTAGAAAGTCATGTTGACACATCCGGATGTTACTTTCTTTATTACAGTAAAATTACCTTTATGTACTGCAGCTTTAATTTCTCCTCTTCGATCTGTCTCCTCTTCTTGGCGATGTCCTCTTGGATTCTTCTTTTGTCCTGTGGGGGGGGGGGCGCAAACACATGTTAGCATCATGTGTACATTTTACAGCTCGGAAACTATTCCACCTGTTCTTCCTCTCCTGCTGACGCTTCAACCTTCAGCTGACAGCTGGACACCAGCAGCCACAAATAGCTAAAAAGCAATACAGCCTTCATGGCCTGACCCGATGTACCTGTGTGTGTGTGTGTGTGTGTGTGTGTGTGTGTGTTCT
>NW_019524152.1:6847-8208 GCF_002814215.2 Seriola lalandi dorsalis
CTATCATTAAAAAACCCCATCAGCCTTAACTGTATTAACTCCTGTTTTAAGACTTGAAGCCGCTGTGTGATGGCACATCCTGTTGATTCTACATGTTTTGTGGATCACTAGATTCAGTCAGAAATATTTGGTATCTATGGAAAACTTTAAACCTCGTCAATACTTCTAATTATAATTGTAATTATAATGTGGTGGTTTAATCAAAGCTCGGCTGTAGAACAGTAGAGCTACAGACGAGTTTGTAAAGATGAAGCGGAGGCTGCGTCCACCAGAGTGCGAAGGTGTTTACCCACAAACAAATCAGATTTTGTATTTATTACAGTAAACTACGGCAGCCCATGAGCCCAAAGTTCACCGTGTGTTTTCAGCTGTGTCCCACAGACAGACGACGTGCTGCCTCCTGCTCTCTACCAGAGGGTCCGACCTGCACAGCTACAGACACAGCTCTCCAGGTTTCCCTCTGCAGCTCTGTCGTCCTGCTACATCACTCCCACTCCTTTTATTTTCAGACTCTGCTCGGTAACGATGTGCTGCATCATGACTTCCTCCCTCCTCAGACTGAATATCACAGCTCTGAATCACTGCTGCAGTTAGTTCAACTGCACGGAGCAACAAGATTTACCTGAGACTGACCTGATCACGGCGCTCTGAGTTTTACGCAACGTGTCATAATTGTGACTCATCATTGAATAGAACTGGAATAGAAATGGACCTGGACACCTGAGAGCCACCCAGACCAGGATCCAACAGCAACCCGGTCTCTGTTGCAGGATCTGTTCACAACTATTAAACCTGTCTTTAAATAATACTGACAACAATAATCCAGAGGCCTTCTTCTGGGTACAAATACATTTAAAGTTGAGCTGAATGAATCTGAGGCTCCAGCAGTCTGAGTTAATAGAGTCAGACCTGCAGCTGATCTGATTTTGTCTCCTGTCTCTGACCCTGGAGTCGAACCAGGAGATCTCTTCATCTACATGTTCACAGTTCCTGTGGCAGGAGAGTTGAAGTAAAGCTCTCCTAACATTGATGACACCCTGAAGACTCTTCTGTGTTCCTCTCAATGACTCCCTTTAAAAGTCCTTTCCTTAAAAAAATGCCTTCATGGTCTTCACATGACTTGGATGTAACTCTACCGTTTTGCCTCATTTAGTATTTGTATTCTATGAATATGCAAATCAGCTCCGCCTCCACCCACGCCCACCCTCGGCTCTGACTCCGCTCACTAACAAAGCTCTGCTAGTTCTCTGCACAATAAGTGGTAATACAGGAGTAATTTAGGCGTACATGTTCAAACTGGAAACAGACTGAAGAAGAAGAAGACGAAGAAGAAAAAGAAGAAGAAGAAGAAGACGAAGAAG
>NW_019524152.1:8543-13360 GCF_002814215.2 Seriola lalandi dorsalis
TCCTTAAAATGTTCTCTTAAGTGTTTAAGGTTTTCTCCTGATCTTAGTCTCAGACCTTCAGGGCTTAAAGACCTTAGTGACTAAAGGTCACTGTGGGGAAGTTCCCGCCAAAACAACAGGAGGATGAGGTCACAGCTTCTTTAATGTTACCAGCAACCGACCATTCACAAGTGCTAATAGCAGCAAATCAACAGTCTCCATGGAAACAGTAAAATTTTACTGCCGTAAAATCTCTTTCACTGCTGCAGATGTCTTAACTTTTTTCCTTAACTAAGGAAACATTTCCAGAGATTCTGTGCAGCACCCTCAAGAGAAATGAAACCTTAAGTGAAATACTTACGTAGAAAACTTCCTGAGACACAGGAACAGAGCTGGTTCTTACCGTGATGGCCTGGAGCCTCTCCTTCAGCAGGTCAGCCTCCTCCATGTCGCCTACAGGACAGAGAACATGACAGTGAGTGAACTGGAGGAGGAAGTGAGAGGTCAAGGGTCAAACTGTGAAAATACACAGAGAAAAACAATCATGTGTAAGAGCAAGAGGAGGAGCTTTAACTCTTTGCAGACTGCTGTCAACAGACGATTAATGCAGCAGTAAGTGTTGGTAATACTTGTTAATATGTTTGTAGTACAGTGTGTTAGTGGAGAAATGTTTTGTATTCCTCCACGTTCTTGTGTTCATACTGTAACTATTGCACATTGTACATATCTGTATTATTTCTATATTTCTATGATATTTTTTCTGATTTTTACAGTAAATATTTCCTGGAATGATTTTGTGTTTATATCTAAGCTGCCTGACCTGCAGCACTTGTTTATTTTATATTTCTTCTTCTTACTATGCTTATTGTTATGAACCAAAACACCAGAGCAAATTCCTCAGATGTGAAAACCTGATTCTGATTCTTACAGAAGTGTAATGTGTTCACTTGACAAAAAATTAATTAATGAGATAATTATCTCAAAATTCTCAGATAATTATCTTGTTAATTAAGAAAAACAGAGCAGGAATTTTTATGATTTTTTTTTAAGACAATCTTTTTTTTTTTAAGAATTTTTTGGGCTTTTTGTGCCTTTAAAGGACAGGACAGTAGAGAGACAGGAAACGGGGAGGCAGAGAGACGCAGGAAAGGGCCGTCCGAAGCGGGAGTCGAGCCGGGGGCCGGCTGCAGCGAGGACGGTAGCCTCTATATATGGGGCGCCTGCGTAACCCACTGCACTACGCAACGCCCCGAAAATCTTTCTTTAAAAATCCTGTTTCTTCTGAATTAATGTTTTTCTAAATCGTTAATTCAGAGAAACAGAGCAGCATTTTATAGACTCCACAGATCATTACACTATCATCAGTGACTGTATGTGAACAGCACTACAACAACCTCAGCTTATGTTCGACCAAACATATCACATATCCATTATTTCAGCAGTAGAGCAGGAAGTGATCTGTAGGGACTACTTTCAGTGGCGGATGAATGCATTTTTGTTTGGTTTATTCCATTGCTGTTAGTTTTAAAAACATATAGAATATTGGCATCGTTACACTTTAAACATGTCATGAATCTGATTCTGTGCTGTAACTGTTCACACAGTCACACTCATCTATAATGTGACCGGAGTCGGTCTCATCACACACGTGTTCGTCGTGCCAACAGACATGTACTGAGGTCAATTATAAACCACAGTATCTGAGGACATCGTGTGTGACAGAGAAGTAACATGTGGGTGTCACGTGTCGGAGGGATGAGCGATCAGGCCGGAGGAAGGACGCAGTGACAGTCAGGAATGTAACATGTCTGTGTCCGACCCGTTATAATCAAACACTGTAAATCACTCCAGCACCTTTCACAGAGCTGTGGAGGAGGGAGGACCGGGGTCAGGGAGAACTCCAGACACAGTCTGACATCAGGAGAGGAAGGAAGGAAACTGGGAAGGAGGGAAGAGAGGGAGGAAAGGAAGGAAGGAAGTCAAAGTTTTACTGTGGGATGACTTCTTTCTTTCAGCTACAGCTGTTGGTGTAGCAGAGGGTGGAGGACGGCTGTGGACTGATGTGAGCTGAACCACCTGCAGCTCAACATCAGTGGTGGTGGACTGCACTGATCCACACCTGGACCTCTACAGGAAGGACCGGAGTCTGCTCCTTCCTGCAGAGGTTCTGCTCCTTCAACATCTGTGGCAACATCTGGAGCAGAGGTCTGAGGCGTATTTTCTCTAACTGACCATCTGTAGAGGACTCTGCTTCCTGTCTACACCGGCTCACACATGCTCAGTGAGATCGTGTCTGACACAGAGCGCAGCAGAGAGGACGTAGCCTCAGTCCTGAGGGTGGAGCTGGACACTCTGCATGTAGCAGTGAGGAGGATGTTGTCAAAACCATCATGGCCGTCTCCCTCCACCCACAGTGTAGTGGTTAACCAGAGGAGACTCAGACTGACGCTGCAGGAGGAGAAACAGCTCTTCCTCTCTGCTGCAGTCACTTTAATCACTGCTGCTCCTCATCACACTTCATCTACTGTTGATCTACTTTCCATTTCGCACTTTAGTCTTCACTGTGACTCGACCTCGTACGTTTCTCTTTGCACATCTGTATTCACTTACTCTCTTTTTATTCTGTCTTTCCAAAGTGAGTGTTGAGCAGCTGTAACAGAGTAACAGATCAATAAAGTTTTTCTGATTCTGAAAAGGAAACAAAGGAACAAAGGAAGGATTCAAGACTCGTTGTTTGGAAAAGAAGAAAAGAATCTAACTAATACATTTTTAAACAGGTTGAGAGAATGAAACACTGATATTTTTATTATTTAATGTGACCATGAAGACGTTAGGATTTCATTTTAAAATCAGTGGATTGCATAGATGATGTCACATTTTTGCAGAACCACCAACACCATCATCCCACATCCCAAACCTGCTGTCGTCACCTCAGATATGAAAGGATCGACTACACGAACAGGACAGAGTAGATGGAACAGATTAATTATGAGCTTTCACTTTAATTATGTGACACTGCTGCATCTTATTATTTTACCAGTGACTCGTCCTCCTGACCAGCAGCTGGAATAAAACACTGATCCAGCTGTTCCACAGGGCAGCTGCCACATCTCTGCTTTTATTTCGTGGGTGTTGATATGATATTGATTTCATGTCTCTGTCATCAGCAGAGCTTTGTTGAACACAGAAGCGCTGACATAAACAAGCCGGACCTTGGACCTCGAACACATCGTCTGTGTTGCGGTGAACTGGGTTTTCTAATGACATCACATGTAAAAATCAAACTCATTAAACACCTGAGCCTCCGACACACAGGTCAGCTCAGGCACGACCGGCCAGGTGAGAGGACACACCTCCAAGGGGTGGTCTGCCCCTCTCTGACCAGAGACCTGGTCCACATCAGAGACCTGGTCCACATCCAGAGACCTGGTCCACATCAGGGACCTGGTCCACATCAGAGACCTGGTCCACATCAGAGACCTGGTCCACATCAGGGACCTGGTCCACATCCAGAGACCTGGTCCACATCAGGGACCTGGTCCGCATCCAGAGACCTGGTCCACATCAGAGACCTGGTCCACATCCAGAGACCTGGTCCACATCCAGAGACCTGGTCCACATCCAGAGACCTGGTCCACATCAGAGACCTGGTCCACAGATTCACACATTCAGTAGGAGAGGAAACCTGATCCTCAGTGATAAATCAGCAGGGACATGTTTATTTATGTAGCGCTGGTGTTCACACTGCTGAGTCTCATCCAGTCCATGAACACACCCCCCCCCCACACACACACACACACAAACACACACACCCAAAGGAGACACGTCCACAACAACTCAAGGTGGTGGAGTTCACACTGACTCCATCAAACCAGCTACGTGTGGCATCTTCAACAGCTCCTCGTCAACATCATTATGAAACACACACACACACACACACACACACACACACACACACACACACACACACACACACACACACACACAGGTGAAGTAAAGGGAACTGAAGATTAGTGGAGTTGACGACAGCTGTCACTGAACTTTACTGTCTGAGCAATAAAAGGTTAAAGGCCAATAAGAACTTTATCCAACCACCTGATCAACAAGCAACAAACAGGAAACAGATGTTTTCATGTTTCCTCCGCCGACTCCCAGTCTCTTTTACACAACAACAACAACAACAACAACAACAACATGGCGCCGGTTGAGCTGATAACGAACTGTCTGTAACTGATTATCTCACTCTCTGTTGTAACTGAGCGACTGGCTGAAACAACCAGGAACAATCATTTCACATCCTGTTCTGAATTTATTCTTCTTAAAAAAGAAGCAGTAATAGTCTGAGCTGGATCAATAAGGATATGGATAAGATAAGATCAGCTGGCTACTGTCTGACTGTGGGAAGATGACTTCACTAAGTCTTGTTGACCCCGTGTTATTTTGTGATTATTATGTGTTATATGAGACGTGAAGGATTCCTTCATGTAACAGAGCTTCTTAATATCTTTGGTCCTTGTAGCTGATAAATACTCCAGAGCGTCACCTAGATCTTCTGGAGGAAAATTAAGGGTAAGAGCGGGTTGTCGGTCAGCCCACTAATATGAAAGTCGGTGGTTCGATTCCCAGGTCTTCCTGTCCATATGTCAAACAAAGAGTCGAAGCCCAAATTGAATTGTGTGTGAGGGTGTGTGTGTGGATGTGTGTGTGGATGTGTGTGAGGGTGTGTGTGTGGATGTGTGTGAGGGTGTGTGTGTGGATGTGTGAGGGTGTGTGTGTGAGGGTGTGTGTGTGGATGTGTGTGAGGGTGTGTGTGTGGATGTGTGTGAGGGTGTGTGTGT